>NW_026623613.1:427081-435260 GCF_030028575.1 Malurus melanocephalus
AGTGACATGGGACGGAGTGACACGGGACGGAATGTGCGATGGAGCGACATGGGACGGAGCGACACGATGCAGAGTGACATGGGATATAATTACATGGAACAAGCTGACATGAGACAGCATAAAGGGAACAAGACCGGCATCTCCAAGGTAGAGGCTTTTCCCAGCCCCTGGGTGCTCCCCCAAGACGCTCCTCCCTTTGGGGTTTGCATCCCCATCTTGTTGCCCTTAGACCACGGTCTGCTTTAAGCTCAAGGGCCTTACCTGAGGGAAAGGAATGGAGGTTTGGGGGTAAGAGCTGGGGCTGAAACACTGCTCTGCTTGTTCATGCTTCTCCCCATGTTCAGAAGAGTGCGCATGGTGATTTCRCCACCTCGGGAATGCATCCAGGAGCCCCTGGCACACAACCCTCTGCCCAGCGGGTGCAAGGCTACCCAGGATTCCAGACCAAYTGGGTGCCAACTGAAAGCGTGGCTGGGACAAGCAGGTGAGTGCCATGGGGACAGCGCTGGCCCCATTCCCTCTGGCTGGAGCCATGTGGTGCCCTGGCATTGGATTCATTTCTGCACTGATGGAACCGTGGKGATGCTGATGATGATTTCCTCCCACTGGCAGCAAGCACTTTTCATCCATGGATGGAAGAGGAGGCAGACCCGGGATGGAGCCAGTCCCAGGCATAGCTGGGATGTAGGTGCAAAGGCTTTGGTGACAAATGTCGGGGGTGGCAGCTCATCCCCTGGGCAGGGCTGGGACACACAGTGCCACAGCTGGGTCACATCCTGCCCACCTGGGAGGGCACAGCGGGTCCTGAGCGCTGAGCAAGCAAGGACACAGGGGCAATGTCCAGTTGGGATGGGGGGGGTGTGGGAGGCTGTGCCCTCCACCTCCCATCCCTACGTGCCCTGGGCACCCTGGAGCAGCTGCCACATTTGGAGGTGCAAGCAGGACTGAGGCGAGCATGTCCCAGGCTGGGAGGATTCCACCCTAGGAAGGGATACAGGAAACTCCCCACTCTGACCTTTCCACCAGCCCTAATTCCCACGGGACTGGGCTGCCCCTGGGAGAAATTCCCAGAATGGGTTTTGGGAGCTTCCCTCTGCAGATTCACCACTGTCTAAAATGTCTAAAATGAGATGGGAATCTTTCCCCGGTGGAACCCTACAAATAACCCATTTCCCACATCACACCCCCGTTAGTTTGTGGGTTGGACTGTGCTGGGGTGGTGGGGGGGAAACCAGGTTCAGGACCCCACAATTCCCCTGCAAATRCTGGAACTCGTGCAGCACCATGCTCGGCACTTGGCTCTGCCTRCACAGGCAGGGCTGTGTCCCCCAGGAGCTCGCCCAGCCCTCTTCTCCCTTTTTTAGGAGGCTCCTAAAAATGCCCTCTTCTGAGTACTTATCTTCTGAGTCACTTGTGGGGTCGCCTGGCCGGTAAGCGGCACCAGCACCGGTGCATCAGGGATGGGACAGAGRCAGATGGGTGCTGGTAGTGCCCTGCAGTGCCAGGGCTGGCTTCTCTGGCCCCTGTCACCCACCCGTGGCCCCTGTCACCCTCCCCAGACACTCTGAGATGATGCGGACCATGTCACCGATCCCCGGCCTCTCYGGGCCCTATGGTGTCAACCAGTCTGAAATGGAGGAGCAGAGGTAGGGACATGGGGACCCATCCCTGGGGCATGGGGGAGCCCTGTCCTGGCAAGGAGAGCTCTTCCCTGSGTGGGGCAGAGGGGGCCAGAGGTAAGGGGGCAGAGAGGAGCTGCAGAGGGTCAGCTGGGCTCAGAGGGGTTTTACAGGTCTCAGTGTCTCAGTGTCAGTGGCACTGCAGCCACATGGGATGAGCTGTGTCCGGTGTCAGCCTGAACTCAGGTTTGGTGGGTCTTGGTGCCTCCTGTGAAAGGAATTCCCAAAATCAAGYCCTGCAGCTGGGACAGTCCTGCTCCTGCCTCCCTGGGGACACRGGCAGAGGTCTCATGCAGCACTGGAGGAAGGGGAAAGGGGAGCACCCCCTGAAGCCCTCCCTGGCAGAGCAGGATGAAGCACAGAGTGCCACGGCGCTGGGCACTGAGCACCCCTGTGCCCTGTCGTGCAGGGACGTGGCACACAGGGCGTATTCCCGCAGATCCCCGATGTACTGTGGGGGCAAACACACCAGCACCTACCCGGGACAGCCCATGGAGCCRCTCCTCCCAAATCCCAACCAGGTAGGGATGGGGAAGGAGGGGACACGGGCTGGGGACAGCGAGGATGGGAGGGCGATGCTGAGCATCCCGTGGGGGAGGGGTGTGGGGGGTGATCTGTGCCTCAGTTTCCCCAGGAGGAGCTGGGTGGGGAGGCTGTTTTGTGGGTGCTGAATGCAGACCGGTGTGGCAGCCAGCCCATCCTCTTCTTCCCAGCCCGGCGCCTTCGGTCTGGTGGGCAGCGATGGACTCGTGTACCGGGGCCGGAGTGTGACGGGGCCGAACTGAGCAGGCGACTGCAGCCCGCAGAAATAAAGGGTGACAGCAGCCGAGCTTCCCGAGTGCTTCCTGAGCCGAGTGGCCTTGGGGCAGGATCCTCCCTTCACRCACAAGGAGGGCAGCGTCTCCCATCCTGAACACAGTCCCAGCCCAACCCCTCCAGGGTCTGTCAGTGCAACCCCTCAGTGCTGCTTGTGCCCTTGCCAGGGGAGCCTGTGACCCTAAAAGGGGTCTGGGGTAGCAGGAGCAGCAGGAGGAGGAGGAGGATGCTCATTTGCTGCTGGAGAAGGGGGAAATGGGGACCTCAATGAGCGAACAGAGTTTGATGCCAAAAGCGGATCCCACCCCAAGCTGCTGGTTTGCTGTCGCTTATCCCATGGGATGAGCATCACTAAGCTGCCTTCCTCAGTGCCAGAAATCCCCTCTGTCACCCCCTTGTCCCTCCTGCAGCGTTGCCATTGATRGAAAAGGAAGGCACAAACCCCTCTGCTTCCCACCTCCGACCAACACACCACAGCCTGTCCCTGCTCCCTGAGAGAGGGACACGTCCCCTCCTTCCCTTGKGCCACCCCAAAAGCTTGGGGCTACTTTTCCCCAGCTCCCCCGTGCCACCCACCCCTCACTCTGCATGGGAAAAGCCCCAGAGTGTGCTGAGACCGAACACAAGTCATGTCACGAGTGAAGGGGAAGGGAAACCCCGACCCGTGGAGCAGCACAGGCTTGTCCCAGCTGGGCTGGGGACACGTGGATGTGTTCACAGGGGGCTGGGGATGTCCCCTCTGCACAAAGGCAGTGACAGGAGAGACACAGGTCTCCCGTACCAGGGAGACACAGAGCTGGTGGCACCTCAGGGGTGAGTGGGAGGGTGAGAAACCCTGAGGGGAATCCCAGAGGCACCTGGGGGGACCCAGAGCTTATGGGGGACATCCCCTGGGGGCTGCCCCAAGAAAACCCTGCTCTCCTGGTGGATGTTTCCCAAACCTTTCMCCCAYRGGGACAGACTCCATCCCTGTCCACCCCACTGTACCCCACAGACACCTTAGCTCCCAGGGAGTTGCCCCTGCAATGTTTTTCCTGGTGGGTTTGGTTTTTCAGGGGAAAACCAGGTGCTCAAAATCTGCTTTGGGGTGCTGGGGTGGACACAGCAGGATTTGGGATCCCCCCAGTGCCACCTCCAGGAGAATAATTGGGAACACTGTGAGCAAACCACTGGGCACCAGATCAGAGCCAGCAAAGGACCGTCCTGCACCCCTGGGTGGGGCTGAGGGGCTCAAAAACAAACACCTTTGGGGTTAATTGCATGTGCAGGATATGCCCAGCTGAGGTGACCCCTTTGGTGCTCATCATCCCCTGCTGCATTTGCTGACCCAAGGACCCAGAGGTGCCCTATAAACACCCCCTGCATCCCCTRAAMACACCCCCAGCCCCACAGCCCTCCACGGGTGCTCTCTGTGCTGCTGGAACGGAGAGCAGCCCCAGATGGGAGATTTTGTGTCTTTTTCTCTTGGAGTTTGTGCCACCCCGTGGAGCTCCCCGTCCCTGGAGGACACTTTGCCATTGTGCYTGAGCCTCCCTGTCTCTCCTGGCATGCCCAGAGCTGCTGTGTTCCCATTTTTGGGGTTTTACCCCAGCTGTTTGTTGTGTGACTACCACATCCTCGAGCTGGTGGAAAAGGATTCCCTCCGATCCCCCCTCTTTGGGGACAGCACTGGTGGCTTGTGGAAGCAGAGCAGGGGCTCAGGGCAGCTCCTGGGGGGGACCAGTCYCCACTGGTGACACTGGTGACACTGTGGCACCCATCCTCAGTGCCCTGCCAGGGACATCCTCCCAGCAGAGAGAAAAGGCAGGGACAGCTGGTGTTAAAAAAGTGATTTTTTTTTTAATTTTTATTATTTTTAAATTAATAAAAAACCTTCAACCTGTTTTTTGCTGGATCTTTTTTTCTCCTTTTTTTTTTTTTTTTTGGTTTGTTTTTCTGTTTTGTTTTTTTTTTAAGCAACATTGATTTGAAAACTAAAAAAACCCCAGCTCCCCCCTGCCTGGGGAAGCGCCACGTAGGGCGGTCACAGGGACAGGGAGACATCACCTTGATAAACCCCCACGCCCTGGGGGTGCCGAGGGAGGGAGGATGGGGTTGGGGGCGAGTCCAGGGCGGGGTCTGTGCAAGAAGCCGGGCTGAATTTCAGGAGCCAGAGAGCTGCATTTGCTCTGGGCACTGCAGCGAGTGTCCGGGRAAGCCAGAGCTGGGGAGGGTGTCCAGTGGCTCCATGTCCCCCCCCGTGGCCATGATCTGGGGTGCCAACAGCCACCTCCATCCATTTATTCTTGTTATTCCTGTCCTCCCCTTCCCTCTCCCGCCCTGATGTAGGGGTGCTGGGTGGGGGCAGAGCCAWAGGGAAACCCCCCCAGACACCCAGAAGCTGCCTACACGTTGCTGCCCTTCTCTCTGGATTTATATACATTAGATATATTTATATATTATAGTTATATATTTTTAAAAAAAGGGGGAGGGGAGAAAAGAACAGCCAGAGGCTCTCACGGGTCAGCACCCTCCCTGGCAGCATGTGCTCCCCCCACCCCTAAAAATAATAATAAAACCTAGAAAATTATTCCAGTGCGTTTCTTGGCGAGCCCCTGCTCCCAACGCCCCGGCCCGGCCCCTTGACCCCCCCAAGCCCTCCACTAGCCCCAGCCTTATCTCTGACCATCCATGGTGGCCACGGCTTTCTGTGGGGGGGCAGCGGGCGGGGGGGTGGGCGGCCAGGAGGGCTGCGGGTGGTGCAGGTGGTGGTGGAGGCCGTGGGTGGTGGGCGAGGACGGGGGCAGCCAGGMGGGCTGGTGGCTGGGGGGCGAGGAGGCCCAGAAGGGGCTGAAGCTGCCCGGGGGGGAGCAGGCCATGGAGGTGATGGGGCTGTTGCTGCTCTGCAGGCTCTCCGAGGTGCGCAGCTTGGAGAACATGGCCAGCGCGTCCGGGAAGTTGGGCGGCGTGGCCGGCGTGTTGCTGGGGGTGCACATCTGTGGGGCACAGGAGAAACGGGGGGTCAGCTCGGCCACGGGGGTTTCTGGGGGTTCCCAACCCACCCATGACAGCCAGACCCACAGCTGAGGATCTTGCCCGCACCCCACGCCTGGCACCCTCCCGGATCCAAGGGACAGTGTGGCCCCCAAGGGTCTGCGTGGCGGGGGCTGCCTGGGGAGAGGTTCTAGTAAATCTGGGAAGGAGATTTTGGAACACCCAGGAGGCTCAAAGCCCACGGAGGAGGCAGGTTTGGGGAGCAGCACAGCCTGGGCAGTGGGTGGGCAGGGTTGTGGGGTCCCACCTGGCCCCACAGGACCCCCTTTCACCCAGTTTCCTGATCCCCTTCCCCTTCACACCCCATTATGGCAGAGAGAGCAAAAGGCAAGCAGGGCCCCCCCCAGTTCCTGGTACAGCCCCTGCCTTCTTGGTACCCRGCTAAATTTAGAACCTGGACAGTGATGGATCGGGCCCTTTTTCCAGCCACTCTCCCCAGCAGAGGAAAAATCCACCAGGGAGGACCCAGCCCTGCACTGAAGCCAAGGGGCTGGCACAGGGAACCCCAAATCAGCAAAGAACTTGCTGAAGTGAGAATTGGGGGGTTCTAAAAAGGGGATGCGGGGTGGGGTGTGCAAATTCCCAAGACGCTGCACACACAGGGAAGGGGCTTGTGGGCAGGGGATGCCTGGACATGGGGGTGGTTCCTGCACAGGGGGGACTTCACTCCTCTGGGTTACATCCACCCCAAATCCCTGCTGCCCTCACAGAGCTCCTGTCAGATGCTTGGGAGGACTCTGAGCAGAGTTCAGGGRCTTGGGCAGTGTCTGCTGCCTTCASCAAAGGGGGACTGAGATATTTCTGACAGGGAATAGCTGCTGCCTCTCCCCCTTAGGCCAGGATTTGCYCCTGGCAGGTGCTCAGCAGTGCCCTGCTGCTCCCCAGCCTGGCCCAAAACTCAAGTCCCTCTTACAGGTTCCTCCTCATCCCCATCCCAGCCACCCTTGCTCAGAGAGGCAGTGGCCAAACCCTGAAGTTGGGGTGCTCCCCCAGTCTGGGGGAAGAAGCAGATGGCTCCTATCACTCTATGGAGTTAATGCACCCCAAAAATGCAATCACAGCCTGGCTGGCATCGAACAGGTTCACAGTTAATGGGGGACATTCCTCCACAGAACTCATTTCAGAGCTCAGCTTGAAGTGGTGCTAATCCAGCTTTTGCTTTTTAAATTAACCTATAAATTTGGCAGTATCTGAAAAGATACTTGTTGAAAGAAWTACAAACAAAAYCCAAAAACCTTAAATTTGCTGTTTYGAAAAAAAGCCYACCACCACCACAGCCATACACACACACTAACTGCCAGCCCTGGAAGGATGCTGGACACAGCTCTGAGCTTCTGGGGTGATGTTTGCCAGATTAATTTGAAATATTACTTTTATAAAAAATGTAAGAATTGCCATATTATTATTGCCTTCCTACTCCAACACAGCTCTCGACTGTCAGAGGGTTGGTCACCAGCACCCCAAACAGCTCTGGTGAGTCCTAGCCCCACAGTTTGAGGGGTTTTGGAGAACATAGGGAGGCCCTCGCCTCGGTGGGGGTGACAGGAATGAGCTTCCCCACATCAAACCACTGCGGCACTCGCAGCTTTGTTCCCTGACGTTTGAAAAAGAAATAGAAACTGCAAGCACAAAACTCCTCATCTCACCCCTGCCCTGAGCCGTGTGGGGCATTTCAAACTGCACTAATCTGCATGCTGGGGGAGGGTAGGGTGGGGTGGGAAACACAAAAAAAAAAAATCCCCAAAACAGAAGGATCTGGGGAGAAGGCAAAAGGTATTTTTCACACCACGTGGAGCACACGGTGTTATGAAAACGCTGYTGGGGAGGGGTAGAATCCACCGGCTCCAGACCCTCCGTGCTGGGCTGATCGGGGGAAAGGGGTGCCTGTCATGGTTGGGGTGGGTGAGGGGGGTCCCAAAAGCCGCAGGGAGCACAGGGATGGGGCCGGGATGGCTTTCACCGGCCCTGCTTTGCATCCCGCTTCCGGCAGGAATTGCCCCGGTGAGGCTTTGGGTGTGAAAACACAGCAGGGCCTGGATGTGCCGGCAGCTCCCGCTGCTCCCCCGGCCCCGCTSCCACCGGGAACGGCGCTTTCCCATCCCCAGACCCTCCGCAAACCCCCCGAGGCCGCACGGAAACGTGCGGGGTGGGGAGRAATCGAGATAAAAGGGCTTTTAGTGGGAGCTGGCTGACAAAACGACTTTCTTCCGAGGCAAAGAGAGCGCTTGCTGCCGGCGATGCCGGCAATGATCCCGACCGAATGAGAAAAGGGGGAAAATTCGGCTTAACCCAGAATTCCGCTCCTTCCCCCACGCGCGGCACCGTGCAGCTCCCTCAACGCGGGGAGGGAAAAGAAAAAAAAAAGAAAAACCCCCAAGAAACACAAAACAAAACACCCGGAGGGGAACAACTTCCTCCTTTTGGCCAAGGGGATGTGCCCTCGGCCAAGGTCAAGCGRCGTGGGGGGAAAGCGGGGGCCAGCCGGGGCCCCCCGGCCCGGGGAGCCCAAGTTACAGCGCGATGCTCGCCGAGACAAACTATTTCCTGGCAGACATTTTAGCTCGTGTTTACATTCTCCGGCTGCGTGTTCCTGCGGGCGCCCAGCAATATGGCTGGCAGGGAGCTGACAGCTCCGAGGGCTGGGGGCTGCA
>NW_026623613.1:437325-511014 GCF_030028575.1 Malurus melanocephalus
GCAAGGCTCTCCCAGCACCGTCCTCTATCTTGGGAACCCTGATGCCCCCGGAGATGGGACCCTACCCAGATGGTGGGGGCAGGAGGACGGACCCATCCTCTGTTCACCCTTATGCCAAGTCTGTATCCTACACAGAGCTCCCAGTTTGTGGGGGAGATGGGATTTTTTGTTAATGGTTAAAATCCCGATGATACTGAGCTCCAGTCTCAGCCTGCAAGGGTGAACTTCCTCCTGGTGTGTTTCCCCCACACTGGGTTTGGGGACCAAGTGGGACTGGTGTGATTCATGCCTTGAAGTGTTTTGATTAAAAATGGAAAATTGGCATTTAAACCCCAAAACAAATAAGCAAGGGACTTTGCAAAAGTGAAAATATGTTGATCTGGGAGGAGCCATTGGAGGTTTGGATGTGGCAGTGGTGACCAGCTCTCCGGGGGAGAGGGAATGAGGAGCATTGGGATGGAAACTTGCAGCAGCATCTGCAGCTGGTTGCCCCCAGCAGTGAGGGCCTGGGTGGGGATTTTTCCAAGTCCTGGTGGTCCTGGGGAGATGACATCCAGCAGACAGGGATACAATGGAAAAGCAGTGCCAGGATATGGTTCCCCAAGGCTGGATATCCTCCCGGGATATTCAGGGGGATCCCATCACTGGGATACAGCAATGGGGTACAGTACGGAGGGTCCTGCTTGCCCAGTAAGATTTTGGCAGCTTTTTTCTCCTGGGGCACAAACAGCCCTGAGGCAGGTGGACGTGTGAGAGGAGCAATTCCAGGTGCAGGAATCCCAGACCCACCTGCCTCCTGCACACAGCCCTGGAGAGCTCTCCCACTTGCCAAAGCCATCCACTCRTGTGCACAGTGCAGCTTCGAGCTGGGAGCAGCCAGCCTCGGGTACTGCCTGCCTGGGGAACCCATGGCAATGCTGCTCATGGGCCCTTGGCACCCAAAACTGTGACAAAACACTGTTGGTGACATTCGAAAAAGTCAACAGGACTGTGAGTCGTTCAAAATGAACCCCCTTTTTGGGGCAGGATTTGCAGCAGAACAGGATTCACTGTCACCTCTTCCTGCTGAGATGCTCTTCCAGGGGTGCTGCTCGGCCACCCCACTGGGATCCCGGGGGTCTGGGGTCACCCCTCGGTACAGGGTGGGCTACCAGCACCTTCCAGCCAGGAGCTGGGGGGCCAAGGACATGACAGGAAGGGTCACTCCCTCCCCAGGCATCACTGTGGGGCTGCAGGGAGCAGAGCCAGCCCATGGGGAGAGGGGCTGGGGGCTCCCCAGTTTGTGCCAGTGGCTACTGGGTGAACTGGGAGCGGACTGGGAACAGACAAACATTTCCTGCCGTGGGTGAGCTGTTCACCCTCTAGCTAACCTTAACTGCTGTGCTCTCCCGTGACTCAGTTTCCCTCTCATCACAAGGARGCAGGAGCAGGATCCTCTCTCAAATCCCAAATCCCATATCTGGGCAGCACGAGCTTCAGAATTGCATCTTGCCCAGCAAAACGTGCATTTTGGGGTTAAACATTGCATTTTCTCTGGATTCTCTCCCCGGGCCGGCCCTGCTGGGGTTTCTCCGGTTTTTCTGTGTGCGGGGCTCTGCGGCCGGGCAGGACTGGAGGGACCCTGCCCTCGAAGCCATATCGTCACCCAGCTCCTGCCAGCGCTCCCGCGCTCCACTGCGGCACTGTCCTACAAAATCCTCTGCTGCAGTAATCGCTGGGAAAAAAAAAAAAAAAAACAAACCACGAGCCGTGCATGCAGGCAGCAGCTCTGCGTGTGATGACTGCCGGGTTATGGATCTGCACGGGGATAACTTTGAATTATTATCTGCACTAAAACCCTGCAGTCTGCGGTGTGCCGGTAATGAAATGTGCTGGCTCCCTCTCCCACTTTCCCGCTGTCGGTGCTGGCTGGAGCAGGGGAGCGGGGCTGGCGGCTCGGCAGTGCTGGGCTGTGCTAGATTTTTTAATGATCCACGTGCAGAACCTCAAAAATGTGTGTTGGGGTGAGCAGGGATCAGACCCCGGGGTCTCGGGGCTCCCAGCTGGGCGCCAGCACTGAGAGCTGGAGCAGGCTCCCGGTGTGAATGTTGCCCTCGGCTCCTCCCAGAACCATTTAGGTTGGAAAAGACCTTTAAGATCATGGAATCTGAATCCTCCTCTTCAGCCGGTGCTCCCGCTGGCGCCCAGCCCAGGGGTGACATCCAGCAGCMTGGGCATGGTGTCACTGCTGGGAATGCGGGTCCCGGTGTGACAGTGACAGGCTGASAAACGGCACAAAGCCACCCCTGGCTGCTCTTCGGGCTGGCTTTTCTCAGCTGCCTTTGGGGCCGTGTGGGTAGGGAACAGTTGGGGAGGGCATGAAGAGGGGAGCCCCGGGGACGGCCTTTGCTCGTCACTGCTGAGTAGCCGAGGACATCAGGGCAGCTGATCCGCCTCCCTGCACATCTCCCGTTTGATATTTATAGCACTCGTGTTATCAACTCAAATCAAAATCATGTGACGCTCCACTAACTGGCGCTGCCGGACTAATTAATCACCGGCGGGTTTAAGCGAACGGTCAAAGGGTCCATCCTTCCTCTTCAGCTCCAAGTGGAAAATGAGTAGGGGAGCAGTGCTTCCCGAAAATGGAGAGCTGGGGGAATCTGTTGGGGTGCACTGGAGCGGACAGGCAGCTCCCTGCCCTCCAGAGGCTGCGCYAGCTGCTCCTGGCGTGGAGCGGAGCTGGGAAGGCAGGACGGGRGAGATGGAGGGGGGCTTTAACCTGCCCCCTCTCCGATGCTGTGCAGCCCTGGGGGGAACCAACCCTTGTCCCGACAGCTGCACCCCCCTGTGACTTGGGGGGCTTGTCCTTCTTCCAGGGCCACGCAGGGGTTTCAGGGACAGAGGGACCGTGCCCAGGCTGTCCCTGGATGTCCCTGGGGCACTGCTGCTCGGTGWCACCCAGCTGGTGGGGCTGGGGGCAAGGGTGGGAGGAGAGTGGACCAGGATGGATAAAGGTCACTGGAGGGTGCCTGGGGGTGGCAGATGATGGCGAGCAGAACCCCTGAGCTGTACTGGAGACAACGGSGTGACACAGGGCATGGCGGGTGGGTGGCACTGTGGGCATGCCCGTGCCACCGAGGGGGACAGGTGAGTGGTACCTGAGGGGAGACGCCGCTGGGTGGGCGGGAGACACCGGGGCAGGGTGACCCGGGAAGGCAGCGGCTGCGTCTCATCCCCTCACGCCACCGCCGAGCCGGACCGAGCCGGGGCGGGTCGGGGCGTGCCGGACGATGCCAGCCCCGCCCCGAGTGTCGCAGCCCCGCGGTGCCGCGGAGGCGGTGCCGGGCGCGGCGCAGAGCGGAGCGGAGCGGAGGATGCTGCGGGCGGGGGCCGCCGCCAGCCCCGGTCCCCGTCCCGGTCCCGGTCCCGGGCGGGAGGACACCCCGCCGCCCCCCGCCCGCTGAGCCCGGCCCGGCCATGGGGGCTCTGACCAGCCGGCAGAACGCAGGGGTGGAGGAAGTGGATGTCCCCGCTAATTCCGTCTACAGATACCCCCCGAAATCCGGTGAGCCCCCGGAGGGTCCCGCGTCCCGCTGCCGACGAAGGGGAGGGGAAGAGGGGAGCGAGTCGGGCGGGCACAGGGGGCACGACCTTGTTCCGGGCGGGGTTGATCCTGCGCACCCCAAAGCAAACGCTGACGCACAGGGGGGCACCCTAAAAATCYGGGTCTGTGCGGGGCGCCCTGGGTGAATGCGGCGCGGGAGGGATGGGGAACACCCCTCTCAGGGCGCCCCTTTGCCGGCCCGCCCCGGCTCCCAAACTTGGCTGAGTTGACGCGACTTTAATGACATTATTGTTATAATTATTTCTGTAGCCGTGGGCTGCAGCACCGGGCTCCGGAGGCGCTTTTTATAGCCCGGTTACTCCGGTGCTGGCTGCTCGGGGAAAATCCTGGGTTTAAATTCCCGGGAGGATGAGGGAGGCTGGGGTGGGAGGGATTGGAGGGGGTCCCTCCTTCCCAGGGTTCTGCCCCATCGTAGCACCCCAGCCCCTGCCGTGGGGAGCGTTCTCCTTCCCGGCTCCTCTCCCTGCCTCCAGGCTTGCTGCTGATGCATCTCTCGCTCCCCGATCCGGCCCTGTCTCAAACCTTGTGCGTGACCTTGGAAAATCCGTCCCTYCCCTCTGTGCCTCGCTTTTCCCTGCCAGGGCCGGGCTGAGCGGGTGTCCGAGGGGGGCACACCGGGGAGGGGCGATGGGGTCCGGTTCCCTSGGTGGGCAGCGCTTCAGAGCCACAAAAATACCGGCACCGGTGGGTGATGCCCCGGAGCGCCGTGCGTGCATGTGAGGAGATTGCACAGGATCCTTGCAGCGCTAAATATTATTAATAGGTAACTATTTTGGTMGTTAATAGGATAAGGAAAACGCTCGGATCGTTAGCGCGGTGACAAATTACTCGCTAATTACAACTAAAGACCTCCTTAGGAAGAATTACAGCCAACACAAACCCTGCGCTTGTCCTGAAAAGCTGTGCTTGCCTTTTTTTAAAAAAACTTTAATCTAAAATAGGTTACACAGCTGGTTGGAGATGGCTGATCCTTGACAGCCTGGCCTCCCGCAGGGCTCCCCCAGCTCCCCTTTTTACGTGGTTTCAAAGCCTCTGTCTCCTTGATGCCAAGTGAGGCTGGACCACCTCCTCCCTGGGATTGCTCTTTGTAGGGACTGTGTCTCCACGAATTACGGGTTTTTCCTTTGGGACCCCATCTTACTTAGGGGCTCTCGAAATATCTGCGTATTGAGGGGTGCAGGGTGCAAGTGTGCTCAGCTGAGCACYTCCAAACTCATCTCTGCTGCCAGACTGATGCTTAACTCCGGCTTTCAGGGAGAGCCCGGGGCTCCTGGGTTTGTTCAGCTGGGCTGGTCCCACCTCTGGGGTCTGGGCAGGGCTGAGGGGATGGTCCTGGTGCTGCCCAGGCTCCTCGGGGAGTGGGGCAGGAGGTGCCCAGGTGACACGGCCATCTGCACTGGGACAAGGGCAGGCTGGTGGCCCTGGGAGATTATGGCTGGTTTGTCTTTAATCCGAGTGGGATTTGCCTTCAGCGCTGCCGGCAGCCGAGGGAGGACGTGCTGGGCAGCGGAGCCGATTCCTCCGTGGCAGCAGCGCTTCAATCACCTCAAAAGCCACCTGGAAACAGCCACTGGCTTTGGAAATGCAGTCCTGGAGGGGAATCTCATGGGACCTTGGGGCATTTCCCTGTCTCTGTGGATGTGGCTGTGGGGCTGTGGGCTCGCTGGGGATGAGCAGTGCAGCCCACAGGAACAGGGCAGCTGCACCTTGTCCCAGTTAAACATCTCCCCATGCCGGGGGTCCCATCCCCTCCAGGCAGGATGTCAATGGGATAAGTTAAGCCATMATTTTTGAAACAAAGGCTGGGATTTACTTCAGTGGCTGCCAYTGGGAGGGAGAGCCAGAGGGGGCTGTGGATGGAGCCCTCTGCCTGRCTACTGGGATGGCTTTGGGGGCAAGTCTGCAGCTTTCAGCTCCTGTCCATGGCTGAAGTTGGCACCGAGCTCCCCTGGGGCTCATGGGACTGTGAKCAGGGCCCTGGCTGGGGGCAGGAGCACAGGGATTCATCCAGCAGTGACACCCTCAGTCCTGGGGGCACAACCCCTGGTGGTGGCACAGCAGTGGCAGGTGAGAGCTGACGCAGCAGTGCTGTGGACAGGGTTTGGCATCAGCTCCGGCTGCCCCTTTAGAGCACACAATTCAATCACGGGCTGCTCAGGGGCAGGAGCAGCCAGAGCCTTTAAGCAGCCCACCACATCACCCTGTGCTGGTACCCGCTGCCGCACGGTGTCCCTGTGCCAGCACCGTGCCATGGGCTGACCGCAGGCTCTGCAAACCTGGTGCTTCCCTCACCAGGAGCGTGTGGGTGAGCTGGGAACGAGCTTTTCTGTTTCAGCAGCTTTGGAGAKCGAGGCTGTTAGGCTGGACAGCCAGAGGCTGCAGCAGCAGACCCCAGGAGGGCAGAGATGGTGCCTTGGGGACAGTGCAGGACGTGTGCCACTGCAYGCCAGAGCCACGGGCACAGCACACACACCCTCCTTCACCTGCACAGGGTGGCATCCCTGGCACTCCTGGGGAAAAGGAACTGGCAGCTGCTGCCAGGTGTGTCCCGTGTGCTGCTGCCAGCAGATGTGCCAGACACAAACRCTTTTCTGCCAGGAACCTCAGGCAATTTGGGTTTATTCCTCCTTTCCAGCAGCRGCTCTGCACAGCCCTTCTGGAGATGTGGCTGTCCTTGACAGGCTGCCCTTCCCTGGCATGTTGGATTTGCARTTAGCCTGTAACGAGGTGGCTGGGGCTGGGAAGGTGCTGCTCTGCCACCAGCCCTGTCCGGGGGTTCACTGACACACTCCTGATGATGCCCTGGGCTTTCCTGTGCTGCTGCTTCCCTGGAAAAGCCTGGCACGACTCGAGCCTCTTGTTTAACAGCAAGGGAGGGAGCACAGRGCTGGTTCTGTCTGCTGTCAGGAGGGATTGAAGCCTCTGAGGGATGTGCTGGGAGCCTGCAGTACCCAGGGATGCTCCCAAACCCTGTCAGGGAGACTTGGTGACGACAGCATGGTCCTCACCTGTTCTCCCTATCTTACAGGAGCCCCCAGCACACACCAAACTGGCTGCGCCAATCAGAGAGCCTGTGTTCCATTTTCCAGCTTTCTCCCTGTGCTGGGGTGGCTTTTCTCGGTGTTTAAATGTAATTTTTCTGCCATCTCCTGCTCCTCCTCCAAGTCAGTGTCAGGAAAAGCTCTGGATGGCCCCATTCTCCCCTGGCTGTGCTGTTGCAGGCAGCTCCGAAGGCACTTTGCTCTTGGGGCTTTTTTTTTTTTTTTTCCACGTGGCCAAGTCCTTCCAGGCGAGCTGCCTATGAATTATGTACATGGAAAATGGGACCTGAAAGCAGCAGGCATCAATAATTGATGGTTGACGTTCRCTCGCTGCATCCGGGCATTGCTGCACCATGGGGCCTTGGGGCAGAGCTCTGAGACCCCGCTCATCCCTCCTGCCCCACTGTTAGATCCCCCTGCTCCTCCCTTCAGGCTTTGGGCTCAGTTTTGGGTTTTAAGTGCARCATTAAAGCCTTCTCCAGCACTGGACAGTCTCTGCCTCTGTTGGAAGCTGATTGCAAGCTCTGACTTCAGTCCCCAGAAGAAGAGCTGCAGCCCTGCCTTGAGCTCCTTTATCTGTGGTCCCTGAAGGTTTGGGTTTGGGGTGTCCCTCCTGGGGTGCAGGGGGATCTTTGCTGGTGTGTTTRGGGTTTTTATAAGGCAGACCCTGTCCCTGTGGCTGGCAGGGTGCAGGACACTGGCAGGATGCAGGACACTGTCCATGTCTGACTGATTCCTTGTGCTTCTGCTCCCTCCTTGCTGCTGCCCCATCCCTGTCCACCTTTCCCTTTTTTCCCACCTTAAATCCCAGCCCTTCTGCCTGGCCAGCTGCTGTGCCCAATGCTTTTCCCACACACCCCTGATCTCATGGACAAGGAGCCGTTGACTCCTGGTTGGGCTTGGAGGAAAATCTCCAGTGGAGCAGTGCCTGAGCTGGGGGCTGTGTTGGCTCTGTGCTTTACCCTGGGGGGAAGAAGGGACACTGCTCATTGCCCAGYGTTCATCACAGCGGTGTGGAGCGCTCTGCAGGGGCAGTGCTGATCTCCTGGTGGGCCCCCAAATCCTCCCTCCTGCAGCTGAGCCCTTCCTGGGGAAGGCTGCAGGCTGAGAACTGACAGAACTCGGTGCAGTGCCCGGCTGTGGACACGGCCTTGGGTGGCACATGGGGTCTGTGACACTGAGCTGTCCCTGTCCGTTGTGAGAGCTGCGTGCCTGGTCCCTGCTGCCCTTCCCACAGCATCTCCAGGGTGTGGGAGCCAGCCTGGCTCCYCCAGGCCTTGCAGGGCTCCGTTCTMTGGCAGCTCAGAGCCTCTSCTGCCTCCTCGGGACATGAGCTGCTGTTTGTGCCCAGGATCAGCTCTGCTCTCCTTCTCTGCTGCCCCAGGAGCCGTCTCCTCTTCCTCCTCACACAGCAGGATCTGTCAGCTCCTGCCAGTGCGGGGATGGCTGAAGGTCAGGGTGACCTTGGGTGGCTCGGGCCGTTCTGGGGCTCACAGGGATTGCCCAGGCAAGGAAAGGGGAGCAGCACCCTTAAATCCCACGGGATGGAGCAGCCTCCAAGGGCAGCACTGCCGTGAGGCCGGACCCCTGCACCATCCCGGGGCTGAAGGAGAAGGAGAAGGAGAAGGAGAAGGAGAAGGAGAAGGAGAAGGAGAAGGAGAAGGAGAAGGAGAAGGAGAAGGAGAAGGAGAGGAGAAGGAGAGAGGGCAGGGAGAAGAGAGGAGGGGGCAGGCAGGGAGAGGAGAGCAAGCAGGGAGCGTTGCTTCCTGGCAGCCCCTGCCTCCCTCGGGGCTCTCAGCGTGTGAGCTCAACCAGAAAGGCTCCCAGCAAGGTGACCCTGGGGACAAAGTCACCTCCGAGCCATCGATCCGGTGGCTCGGTGCCGCTCCAGCGCCCGGCGGGAGCCCCCTCCTCCCGCTCCGCTCAGGCGCTCGCTGTGCTTTCGTTGCAGGGAGTTACTTTGCCAACCACTTCATCATGGGCGGGGAGAAGTTCGACTCCACGCACCCCGAGGGGTACCTCTTCGGCGAGAACAGCGACCTCAACTTCCTGGGCAACCGGCCCGTGGTGGTGGGTAGCGGCGGGGGGATCGGGGCTGGGGSTCCGGGGCACAGGCTCGCCCCTTCCCAAAGCGCTGTGTGTGTCACGGGGGTGTGGGACAAGGCTGCTGGCTGTCCCCTCCWCGGGCAGAGCACGCCTGGAGCGGGCTGAGTGGCTTCTCTGGTGGCTGATAGAGGGGGTGGTACCTGCTGCAGCCTGTCCCTGTCCCTCCATCGGGGAATAACCACCGTGGTGACGGGCAATGGGCTGATTTAATCCAACTTCTTTCTCATTGCCTCYCCAAGAGCTGCTTTTTCTCTTGCCTTCCCCATCTCACCCAGKAGCATATCCCAGACAGGAGGGCATGACACAGAGACACAGGTGTGCAGCAAGCTAGTAGAGCATCATGGAAACGAACAGATGGAATTACTCCCCAGCCTCTAGCAAAATAGGGGAAGAAATAAGATTTTATTTTTTTTTTAAAGGTGGGAGTAAGCTGGGGCTGGGGGCAGCACGGAGGGRTTTTGCAGTGCTGGTCTCAGGGCACAAGGAAACCTGGCTGGAGAGGGGTCCCCACACGCCAGGCTCCTGGAGAGGGTTTTTGTGCGTGCTGCCTTTGGAAAGGGAGCAAATGAAAGCRGGATTCAGCCATGGGAGTGATTCGCCCTCTCATCCAGGTGCCTCTCAGCTGTGGGACAGCTCACCAGYACTGTCTGGAGGAGTCTGGGGGCATCAGGTATTGAAAAAATTCAGGGTGAAGACTTAAAAGGCACCAAAGCTTTTCTGTTGAGTTGAGATAAAGTTGCCTGGTGCTTTGGCCCAGCTCTCAGGCATTGCCTGCTGACAGCAAGGTTCCCGTTTCCTCCTTGGAATTGGCTTTGGAAACATTTTGGCAGCGTCGTGCGGTCCTTCAGCAGGGAAGTGTCCGGCCCTGGGCTGTGCCAGAGCAGGAATCCCGGCAGAGCCAAGGTCAGGAGCATCCCCAAAGCCCATAAACACTGGGTGGGCAAAGGCAGTGCCTGTCTCTCCATCCTCTGTGCTTCCCTGGAAAATGAGAAGTCAGCACTCAGGGTCTCTTCTAGCAGTGAGTGTTGAGAAATCCTCTTGATTACAGTAAAAGCCTCTAAACTGCCCAGTGAGCAGTTCCCATGTCAGCAGCCCCGACAGCAGAGCAGCGGGGAAGGCAAAGGAACAGCTTGGAAACAGCAGAGAGAATTAATACAGCATCATGAGCTAAATTGTCTTGCTCTGGTTTAATTACCAACGACCCTGGGCTGCAGAGCTGTGACCAAGCTCCTGTCTCCCAGGGGAGCCAGAGACTGTTCTGGGGCTGGACTTTGGCTCAGGCCACTTTTGGGGGCTCAGGGAGGAGTTGGGGAGGAGCTGRGTTGGTTCTGATCCAAGACTGTGTCCAGGCAACGCTTGGGCCGCTCTGATGCCGCTTCCAAGTCCTGTCCTGATGCTTCTTGGCTGCGATGCTTTTGCTTTCTGCCCTTCTGTGAGAGCCCTGCTCGGGCTGGAAACATTGGAGATGGCCACTGCTTTTCACTGGGGGATTTATTTTGGGTTCCTTGGGGATCAGGGGCCAGGAGATCTTGGAAAAATTGTGTCCCAAGTGCTCTGTGAGCGGAGCACTTTGTCTGAGCTATGAGCAGCGCTGCTGCCGCAGGGATGTGCAGAGCAGCCGGAGGCTGTGCAGGTTCTCCCCTCCATGGACACATAATAATCTGGATTTTCCAGCTGGGAACAGGTTCCCAAGGGGCTGGGAAGGGCGTTGCAGGTTTAATAGCTGCCACCATGCAGGGGCTGAGGAGCAGAGAAGCTGCTGGAGGCACGCTGAGAGCGCAGGGGAAGCCAGGAACTGTTGAAATGTGCCACTGGGTTTCCCTGCCCACGCAAACCTGCTGGGATCTGCTTATAGAAAAACCCCGAGACAGACTTTCGAGGGTGGTTTTTATTTCACTTTAACAGAAGCTGGCCTGCACCAAATGTTGCTATAGGCACGTGGATGACATTCTTAACTTCACCACAACCATTACCCATTTTTTTTTTCTGTTGTGTTTCAGTTTGATTTGAAGTGAGGAGATGCAAAACGTCCTCTGAATGGCCCCTTTCTGATGTGCAAAATCTGGCTTGTAAGATTTAGTTTAAAAAAAAAATCCAACCGCCCCCAAAAAGTGCTTTTCACACGTGGGAGTGGAAGAACCCGAAGTGGTTTCTGCAGCACAAAATTTGCCTGCGGCACTTCCCCATCCTGCCCAGCCAAACGGCCCCTGTGGGTGACACCCAGGGGACCTGACTGCTCCTTCCCTCCTCTGTCACCCACCCCTGGGGGCTGCAGCAGGAGGGGGGGTTGCACCCAGGGGTGTCCTCCCTGCCAGGCCTGGTTTGGGCATGGTTTGGCTGGGTGAGGTGCCAACAAGCAATTTGGGGTGACTGCGTTGGTTTGAATAGCAGGGGGTGTGTCACGACATGGCTCAACATATCACGACATGGCTCAACATATCATGACATGGCACAACATATCACGACATGGCACAACATGTCATGACATGGCTCAACATATCATGACATGGCACAACATATCACGACATGGCACAACATATCACGACATGGCTCAACATATCATGACATGGCACAACATATCACGACATGGCACAAGATGTCATGACATGGCTCAGCTCCAGCCTGGAGCCTGCTCTCGCTTTCTTCCTCCCAGCTGCAGTGGGTGACTCTGCAGGTGCTCGGTTCTGCACCTGCATGTTCAGTGACTCATTAAAAAGTTTGTTTATGGCAGTTTAATGACCTTGCTGCTCTTTTTGCCTCTRGAGCCATCGGCCACGCTGTGTCCAGCCCAGGCTTGAATCTGCCAATAGTGCCTGTGCCACCCTGTCCCTCTGTGCCCAGCACTGTCCCCCAGTCCCATCCATCCTGCTCTGCTGGGCTCTGGGACAGGGAAGCTGATGATGGCTTTGAGGACAGGTTGGGTGATGATGGCTTTGAGGACAGGTTGGGTGATGACGGCTGTCCCATGTGAGAGTACCATGGAAAATGGGCACCTGGCTCCCTGCAGGACATCCCTGAATGCCACCTGCAATTGAGTCTTGTCCCCTTGGTGTCAGGGTGCARTGGGTGCCTCAGTGAGGGACAGTGGGACACTGTTCCCTCTCCAGAGGCAGCAGCAGAGGCTCTTTGACCATCTGCCATCCCTGATGGCACCTGACACCCTCCTGGCTCTGGCTGTCCCCTGGCACACGGTGRCAGCTTGCCCTTAATCAGGGCTGATCCCTCCTGGGGCTCAACCTACCTGGGAGATGGAGAGGGGGAAGATGGCTCCTGAATCCTTTCCCCACTGCCCTCATTCTCCTCTGGGTGACTCTGGTGCCCAGGAGAGRGTGTCCCTTGGGTGCCCCTGTGTCCCCTGTCCCCAGCAAGCCCTGTAGCCCCTGTCAGGTGGACAGRAAGGACTGGGAAGGACAATGTCACCTTGGAGGATGGATGCTGCTCTCTGCCTGCTCCAGCCCAGGCACGGGGCTGGCAGGGATTCCACCACCCAAATCCCATCAGTCAGAAAGCAAACAGGGATGCTTGTGCCTGTTTKTCCTTGGCTGGTGGACAGGGAGAGAGCTTCAGTCTCCCTCTCTGCCCAACCTCATCCAGCAGCCTAAAAATCTATCAGCAGCCATCTGCCCTGTGCCCCACGTCCCTGTCACCCTCCAGCTGAAGGGACAAGGAGCAGCCCCTGTGTGTGCCCCCTGTCTGGTGACACTGGCCCTGCTGTCCTGGAGGGATGTCCCTGTCATCACTGYCTGGTACCCAAAATCCAGCAGGAGCTGTGGGTKCTCAGCACCCACCAGGCTGCCCAGGCCACCCCGATTCCCTCCGCAGGGTGTTGGGTCTGGGTCACTGCGGGGTCCACAGCCACCWGAACCCCCCGTGTGCGTCTGCCTTCACCGCTGTCTCTCTCATCCTAGTTCCCTTACGCTGCTCCACCTCCTCAGGAACCCGTGAAGACCCTCAGGAGCTTAATCAACATTCGCAAGGACACCCTGCGCCTCGTCAAGTGAGTGTGGAGCCCCGAGCCGCGGGGAGGAGGGTCCTGCTGTGGGACACGGGAGGATGGAGGGGATGAGCCACGGCTCCTTGTGGGAATGCAGGCTTCAGACAGCGAGGATCTGTTTGCTTTGGTGAACAGAAAAACCCTGGGAGAATRGTTACAGTTAAATACAAGAAAGTTCACAGAGAACTGAAAGTCATGGGAAAAGAACAGAAAAAAAATGAAAAAAATCCCCMAAAARCTCCTAAAGTYTRCCCATTCTATACATTACATACAAATAATAAAAACTAATTATAAATCGCTTAAATTCTTATAAAAYACAAAACTTCTTTACAATAAACAGCTTTGCATACAAAAAAACCCAAAGCAAAATCCGTACATCAAGCAGCTCTCCAAATATGCCCTTCCCCTCCCGCTTCCCGCATGCCGGCGCAGGCAGTGCCGCAGGATTAAAGGAGCTTAAYGCTGCCTTTGAAGTGCTTTTCTTCTTCTTCCTCCCCCACCTTCCGAAGGCTTTGCTGGAGGGAGGCTGGGGATTGCGGCAGGGCCGTGAGATTCGGGATTATTCCGGCTRAAATCTGTCTGCGGCACTTCCCAGCCTGCAGGCGCGACCTTGGCCGTGCCTCAGTGTCCCCTTCTGGTGCTGAGGGGATCCGTCCTGGAGCACCCCAAGGCCCATCTCCTGGAGCTTCTGTGCTCCCCAGGTGCTCAGAGGAGGTGAAGACCCCCGGGGAAGAAGTGAGCAAAGCCAAGGTGCACTACAACGTGGAGTTCACCTTCGACACGGACGCCCGCGTGGCCATCACCATCTACTACCAGGCAACGGAGGAGTTTCACAACGGGGTGGCGAGGTGAGGGGTCCCAGCCTGGCCCGTGTCACCCCCCAGCYGGGCCTGTGTCCCCTCAAGCGTGGTGTGTGTCCCTGGCTGATGGACAGGGAGAATCTCCCTCCTGGAGCCTCTCTCAGGGCACAGGAAGCTGCTGATGGAGGGGTTCCTTCTCTCCCCAGGTGCCACCATGAGCTGCTTGTCAGCCCCTGTCCCCTCCTTCCCTGTCCCGTCCTGCTCTCTCTTGTTACCGTCAGGTCAGAGCACAGACCCAGGTTAATCACTGTCCCTCACAGTCACCTCCAGGTTGGCTGTGGAGTTGTCCCTGTCCCCTCCCGTGTGTTGTTGGCTGCCCTGTGGGTTATTTTAGCCCTTTTTAGAACTTCTTACCTCAGCCCCAACAGATATCTGGGGGCAAGGGGTGATACCCCCCCAATGCACCTGGCACCTGTGATCTGGGGGGAGCAGGAGCAGTGTGGRCACACCCGTGGTGCCCTGACAATGTCCTCTGTCCTCTGTCCCCGGGCCAGCTACATCCCCAGGGACAACAGCCTGCAGTCGGAGACGGTGCACTACAAGCGGGGGGTGTGCCAGCAGTTCTGCGTGCCCTCGCACACCATCGACCCCTCCGAGTGGAGCGAGGAGGAGGTGGGTGTGTGCCCCTGCCCTCATCCCTGGACGTGGAGCTGGGATGAAGCCTCAGCACTGCTCAGTCTCACCAAGCCTCTCCTGTCTCTCTCCAGCTGGGCTTCGACCTGGACCGYGAGGTTTATCCCATGGTGGTGCAGGCGGTGGTGGATGAAGGAGAGGGTGAGGAGGGGGCTCCTTGCTGGGATGGGCTTTCCCAGTTTGCTGGTGGTGTGATGCCAGCTGGGCAGAGCCTCCTGCTTTTCCTCACTGTCCCCATGGCTCTGCCTGTGCCCCTGCTTGTCCCCTGAGCCCCACGTGTCCCTTTGTGTCTTGCAGAGCACAGTGGGCACTGCCATGTGCTGCTGGCCACCTTTGAGAAGGTAAATGCCAAACTGGGGCCCTCCTATCCCCCATACCCCCTCACCCACTGGGTGCAAGGAGAATCCCTGGTAACTGGGATGGTGCTGCTGGGCTGGGGCTKCTTTGGGGCCGCTCCTCAAATCCTGGGACTATTCCCTCCTTTTAAGCATCTGCCCTTGAGGCATTTGGGSTCAACTCCACCTTCCTTCCTTCAACAATTCTCCAGCTTTGCAATGTGTGTGACATCGCACAGCTGATGGTGCTGGGCTGTGGGAAAAGCCAGAATTCCTGCAAAATGGGCTTTCTGGGAGCGAGGAGGGAGCGGTGACAGCCACAGGGTGGGTGGGTGCTCCAGCACAGCCACCCATGGGTGCCCACCCACGTGTTCTCTCCTCCCTCCAGCACAGCGACGGCACCTTCTGCGTGAAGCCCCTCAAGCAGAAGCAAGTGGTGAGTGTTGGGGTGTCCCTGAGGTGGTGGCAGCTGCCATGCAGGCCCTGCAGAGGAGGTGTTGAAGGTTTTTGGGGAGCCCCAAAAGCCCCGAGCGTGTCCCAGCCTTGCCCCTGCCTCCCAGGGAGTGCAATTTTGATGCAAAGAGAGCCCCTGGATGTTGGGGTGAGGAGGGCTGGCCGTAGGAGGGGGCTGCAGTGGCTCTGGGGAGTGTTTCTCTGCTCCTCAGCCCCTCCCCATGGGATTGCAGGTGGATGGAGTGAGTTACCTGCTGCAGGAGATCTAYGGCATCGAGAACAAGTACAACACRCAGGACTCCAAGGTCTGTGCCTGCCTCCCCCAGCCTCCCAAGCATCCCTGGGAGCTTCCCTCCTCCCCTCTTCCCTTCCCCTAGCGCAGGCCTGGCCACTGAAATGTGATCAGGGCACGGGTTTGCAGCACAGCTCCGAGCTGGTGATGCTTTGTGCTGGGGTTGAAGCTGCTGTAGGCAGAAAACTGAAGGGTTGAGCTTTTCCCCTGTCCTTTATAGTCCATTTTTGGGGGGAGGGTGATGGCTTAGATGGAGAGCATGGGGCTCTAGGCATGGAGACCTGCCAGAAAAAAAAAAAAAAAGCCACCCCATTTCCCAAGAGGSGCATCCCCACTCTGCACAGTGGGGCTGGAGGGAGTGCTCTCTCTCTCTGTATGTAAAAGTTGGGATGGCATTTGGGGTTTCTGTCTCCTCTGGCCTCACCTCCATCCTCCTGGAGGGGAGGAATGAGGTCCGAGGGGGGTTCTTCAAGAGCAGGCACCCCATGGACCCTGGCAGGACCCTCTTGGGGTGTTTTAGGGCACCCACCCTGGTGCCTCRTGGGCTGGGGACCCCGAGGCTGAGCAGTTCCCTCGTGTGCCCGGGGCAGGTGGCCGAGGACGAGGTGAGCGATAACAGCGCCGAGTGTGTGGTGTGCCTGTCGGACGTGCGGGACACGCTGATCCTGCCCTGCCGCCACCTCTGCCTCTGCAACACCTGCGCCG
Source organism: Malurus melanocephalus (assembly GCF_030028575.1). Taxonomy (NCBI): domain Eukaryota; kingdom Metazoa; phylum Chordata; class Aves; order Passeriformes; family Maluridae; genus Malurus; species Malurus melanocephalus. Next base: position 453,352 of record NW_026623613.1, read on the forward strand.
ACACCCTGCGCTACCAGGCCAACAACTGCCCCATCTGCAGGCTGCGTAAGGGCCGGGGCATGGCTGGGCTGGATGGCACCTCTGGGGACGGGCTGGCACCTCTGGGGATGGGCTGGCACCTTTGGGGATGGGGTGGAACCTCTGGGGATGGGGTGGCACCTCTGGGGATGGGGTGGCACCTTTGGGGATGGGGTGACATCTCTGGGAATGGGCTGGTACCTTTGCGGACAGTCTGGCACCTCTGGGGATGGGCTGGCATCTCTGGGAACAGGGTGGCACCTCTGGGAACAGGTTGGCATCTCTGGGAAGGGGTGGCACCTCTGGGAACGTGGTGGCACCCTTGGGAATAGGCTGGCACCTGTGGGAACAGGCTGGCATCTTTGGGGATGGGCTGGAACCTCTGGGAATGGGCTGGCATCTCGAGGAACGTGGTGGCATCTCGAGGAACGTGGTGGCATCTCTGGGAACAGGTTGGCATCTTGAGAAATGGGCTGGCACCTCTTAGAATGGGCTGGCACCTTTGGGAACGTTGTGGCATCTCTGGGAAGGGGCTGTCACCTCTGGGAATGGGCTGACATCTCTGGGATCGGGGTGGCATCTCCAGGAATGAGCTGGCACCTCCGGGAATGGGCTGGCGCCTTTGGGAACGGGCTGGCATCTCTGGGAATGGATTGGCATCTCCCACCCTTGAGTCCTGCACTCCTTCAGCCCCACTGTGCAGAGTGGGGATGCCCCTCTTGGGAAATGGGGTGGCTTGTTTTTTTTTTTTATTTGGCAGGTCTCCCTTCAGCCCCTGGTTTTCACCCCTCCCTTTTCCCCCTGCTGCCGCAGCTTTCCGAGCCTTGCTTCAAATCCGAGCCATGAGGAAAAAGCTGGGCCCCCTCTCGCCCACCAGCTTCAACCCCATCATTGCCTCGCAGACCTCGGACTCTGAGGAGCACTCGGTCAGTGCCTGGCTGAGTGTGGGACCCCAGCCTCTCCCAGCAGAGTGGGGGTCCATGTGTTTCTGATGGACAAGGTTTATTTATTTARTGCAAATTGATCTTGTGAAAAACACAGGGTTTTTGTGATATTGCAAAAAACCAAAAAACCCAAGGAAAGGCTTTTAGCTGGGTGTCTGTGGGTGTCCATTCTTTGGGTTTGAGATTCTCTGTGGGGCACCTCGATCCCACTGGGAGTGAGTGGATCAGCCAGACAGCCCGGGGAGGATCCTCACGCTGTGTCCCGCTCTCCCCAGTCCTCRGAGAACATCCCCCCGGGTTACGAGGTGGTGTCGCTGCTGGAGGCGCTCAATGGGCCRCTGACGCCGTCGCCGGCCGCGCTGCCCCTGCGAGCTCTGGGGGATCCCCCGGGCGTGGGGACCCTGCCTGCCTACGGCAGTGATGGCCCCCTGCCCCCCCTGAGGGCCCTGTCACCCCTGGAGCGCCTGCCCGACTGCGGCCCCCCCGGGCTCAAGYTGAAGAAGAGCATCTCCAAGTGAGTACTGGGGTGGGCACAGGGGTCTGGAGGGGCTCAGGGGGCTGGGGGCTRTGGGCAGGGGTGAAACTCTCTCCTTTGCCCCTTTGGCCAGGTCCATCTCCCAGAACTCCTCCATCCTGCCCGAAGAGGAGGATGAGAAGTCATGCACTGAGTCAGAGCTGAGGGACTCCAGGAGGAGATCCCCAGGCCGGTGTGAGGAGGTGAGCACTGTCCAAAATGTGCTGGTGATGAGTTGAGGCACTGGGAGGGGCAGCAAGTTTGAGGGAGGCTTGGGACCAGAGAGACTGGCTGGGGTTTGCCCCTGCTGGCTCTTCCTCCATCCATTAGGGGGCCTGGGGGAGATACTCCATCCATGCTGAATATCCCCCATCCCATCCTCCTCGTGTGCTCCTCTTCCAGGAATGTGGTGCAACGCCGGAGAGTGAAAACCTCACCCTGTCATCATCAGGAGCCATTGACCAGTCCTCGTGCACTGGGACACCCCTGTCCTCCACCATCTCGTCCCCAGAAGGTACAGCATGGTGGGAATCGGGGTGCTGGCCAGGCAGGAGAGTGGCATCATGGTCTCAGGACTGTCACAATGTGGGGGGATGCAAGGAGGGCTGGCATGGTCCCTTCTTACCCTGCATGGACATTGGATGGAGCCCTAGGGCGTCATCTCTGCTTTGTCACCCACAGACCTGGAGATGGGGATCTTGGGGACACCAATCATCTCTGCTCTGTCCCCCATAGACCCAGGAACGGGGGGCTGTGAGCCCTGGGGACCTGCTGCTGGCAGCTTTGCACCCACCCCATCTCCACGGCCTGCAKCCAGTCCTTCCTCTGCACCCCACTCCTCCTCATTAGCCCCTCTCCAATTGGGGGGTGCTGTGCTGTGACCCCCACCAGTGGGTGTGGGGCTCCAGCAGCCCCCTCAGCCCCTGCTCTCCCCCAGAGCCCGTGAGCAGCAGCCTGGCTCAGTCCGTCATGTCCATGGCCTCCTCCCAGAGCCAGCACTCCCAGCTCAGCACCGACACCGTGTCCTCCATGTCTGGCTCCTACATTGCCCCTGGCACAGAGGAGGAAGAGGAGGAAGAGGAGGAGGAAGAGGAGGAGGAGGAGGAGGGGGACATGCTCCCCTCGCCCGTGGCCGCAAGCGCCACAGCCTCTGATGGAGAGGTAGGGACTGGGGGTTGTTGATGGTGCCCAGGTTGGAGACCTTCCCCGTGGGATGTAATTCCTCCTCCAAAAAACCACCAGTACCAGATTTTTTTTGTTTTCCTTCCATCTTTCCCACCTTCCTCCYACAGTCAACGCCTGTGGAGTCCCCGGATCTAAACTTTGTCAGCATCTCTGCCGAGGAGCGCGATGCCGAGGTAACCGTGACCACCCCACGAGGGACTGGGAGCTCTRGTGTCACCTGGCACAKGGGGGGATCACAGCAGYACCCATGGCTGGGAGCTCTGATGTCACCTGGCACAGGGAGGGATCCCAGCATTTCCCATAGCTGGGAGCTCTGGTGTCACCTGGCACGGGGGRGGATCACAGCAGCAYCCATGGCTGGGAGCTCTGATGTCACCCAGCACAGGGGGGGATCCCAGYTGTGCCCATGGAGGGGACAGCTGGCACCACATTCCCCCGGCTGGGCTGGGGAGGGGGCTGCCCACACATCCACATCCCTTTGGGCTGCCCTGGRGATGGATGGGGAGTGGGGCCATGCCCTACTGACAATCCCAATCCATGGAACCCCCAAGGCCAGGGATGTTCCCCCAAAGGGACTTGGGGACAGCCCCTGGCACAGCCCTGGTCTGACACTCGCTGTCTCTCGCCTGTGCCACAGGGCAATGACGTGCTGGAGGATGAGGACGCCTCTCCCACACAGGAAGACGGTAAAAGGCCCCGGGTTGTTGTTGGTCACTGCAAGTGGCGGGTGCTGGGCTGTCCCCAGCTCCYCCCTGCCATCAGGGACAGCCCTCTGGGACTCTGTGGGCACTGGGGACAGGGAAACATCTGTCACAGTGGGGCCACYCACAGGTGGGCTGAGCAGCAGTGGGTGGGGGAGCCAGCTGGCCACGGGCACCCYGGGGAGCTCGGTGTGGGACAGGCAGGTGATGGTTGGTGTGCACGATCCATTGGTTTTCCCGACGAGCCAAGGGGGAAAGAGGCTTCTCTTTCTCTCTGAGTTTCTTCCCTTGCCAAGGTMTTTTCTCAAATCTCTGAAACTCTCCCCTGTAGAAATCAGTGTCTGGCTGATTCCCATAGGAAGGGGCTGCAAAGCTGTTCCCTTTGGGATGCTTTCCTCACTTTGTGYGGCCCATCTTCAATGGGCTTCCGCAAGGTCAACGCACGCACATCGAGGGCTCCTCTCGCCTCCTCCCTTGAGCTCAGATGGCCAAGGAAAGAGGTGGTCACCCYGTGCCATTGGCCACCAACCACCCTGGATTGCTTTTGGGCAATAGGGAGGCCTGCAGTGTGCCCCCTCCAACATTTCCAAGACTCTTTTTAGCAAAAATACACCAAAACTTTCCCCATCCRACCTGGACGCTCAGCCAAGCTGGAAAGCAGGAACACCCATGGAACACCCATACCCAAATTGGGGCCTCTGACCTGCAGAGAGGCTCTTGCTGATGGGGACACTCAAGTATGACAAACAGGAACCACCAGGGGCTGTGGTGGACATCCGTGGGCATCCCAATGACTCTGGGAGCAGGATGCCTTTCTCCTTAGGACACAGTCCTGCACCTGTTCTCAGCAGGGCTACTGGCTTATTTGGGAACACCCCTCCTGAGGTTTGATCACCTGCATCTGACGGATGCAGGGAAGAGCCTGGGGGTTGATCTCTYGCAGAAGCAATGCTATGAAGCAGAGTTACCTCCCTCATCCCCAAAAGCCTCCATCCCCCCTGCAAAAGCTTGGCTACGGCTTCTTTTGCCCCACGCATCCGGCTGCTGCCTCCTCCCGGCATCCACGCAGCTTTCACCGCACCGCTGGTGCCGGAGAGGCTCCTGCAGGAGGTGATGGGTGCCACCACGGCCTGGCTGTGCCAGAGGGAAGGTTTGGCTGAACCCTGGGCAGGTTCACGTGTGTGCCCATCGCYGCATCATCGCTGTTCCGCTGCCCTCCGATGCGGCCGGCGCGAGGAAAGGAGCAGCTCGGGCTGTGCCCAGGTGTTATTGTCCACTCTTCACCCGCTCCCACCCAGATGCATCGTTTTTATCTCATTTTTTTTCCTTTGAAAGAGGCTGGGGAGGGGAGAGGAAAAGCCCCAGCAGTCCCACCCCGCAGTAAAAGGCGATGTCGAGCCCCAGCCCGGCCGCGGCGGTAACTGCCTTAACTCCCTTCCAGGCCCGAGGACAGGCGCTTTCCTCGGTCTGACGTGTGACAATAACAATGACACGGGCATCGCACGCGTGAAAGCGCTGGACAATAAACTGTGCTCTGAGGCCTGCTTACCTGGTGAGTGGCCGTCTGCTGAACATGAACTTGGGGTGGGGGGGACAGTTCCACTCTTCCCTGCATCCCCCCAGCCCTTTGCATCCATCCCTTCTCTCCCATCGCCATCATTCTCACCATCCCCGCCAGGTTGTCCTCACTGCACCCCTCTGCCCGACCCTCCACAGGGCTGAGCGCCAGGCATGTCACCACCCCAAGGCCAGGGTGGCCTGTCCAGACTGGGATGTCCCCAGGGGGCTGCTGACTTGCTGGGATGCTCTGTCCCTCGGCCAGGGGGCTGCTGGCAGCCCAGGAGGCACYAGCCCTCCTTAGGAAGGTGATTGTGTGGCACAGCTGTAGCCTGGTCTGGCCTGTGGTGGGCACAGGAGTATTTTGCATTGGGATGTGACCCTCAGGCTGTCCAGCTGCACAGCAGGAGCTGCCTGTCTCATCCTCCTCTTCCTCCAAGGCCAGGGAGATGGGGTGTGTCAGGTCAGGTCAGGTCATTTCCTRCAGAGCCCCAACATTCATCCCTCTTCCCCATTTCTTCATGCTTTCTCCCCCACCCTCTTTTCACTTCTGTTTCCTCCCAGCCTCTCTCCATTCCTTTTTTTTAATTCCTTCCCCCCCAAGCTCCTCGGTGTGTGTGAAAGTTCATGTTCGCTCTGTGCCAACACGGTTTTCTCCACCCACGCTTGTGCCCCTTCCCTGCCCAGAGCTGCCCAAAGGTGACAAATGTATTGGAGATCCCTTGCCCCTGTGTGGCAGGGGGCAGTGGGCKGGGGGCCCTGCCCAGCCCTGCAGGCTCTGCTTCCCCCTGTGTGTGGGGAAACAGCCAAAACTCCAAGACAATGCCCTCCGAGGGGTCTCCATCAATACATTTGTGAATGAGCTGAAAGYAACTCTGCCCCTGCCTTGCCCTTTCAGCTGACTTTGTGGCAGGTCCCAGACCTGCAGCAGGTGCTGGAGAGCTGAGAGGGTGGGTGAAACCCACTTGAGGGGGGAGAAATCCTTTTTTCACCACTTTTCCTTTGGGAAAGCCTCCTCTCCTGCTGCCTAACCTGTTCCTGGTGGTTTCTGTGCTGGAGAAACACGGCTGAGGGTCATGGGGAGGAACAGGCGCCTGCCACAAAAGCCCCATGTCCCCTCCCTCCATCACCCTCTGTCAGCAGCTGGCTGAGCCCTGCCGGCCTGGGGGGGCTGGGGAGGGAGCTGGGGGTGTCCCAGCAGCACCTCTGCTTTGCTGGAGGGCCTGGCAAAGCATCCCTTGGCTGTGGCACCRGCCAAAACTGTCCTTGACCTCATCCCTCTTGGTTGTGCTGGGGGGAGGATGAGGAAGGGGGAGCTTTGCAGCCCAAATGGCTCTGGCACTGGGWTGAATTCTGCTCTGCTGTGAGGAGGGCACTGTCTTTGTCCCCCTGCCTGGGCTGGTGCAGGATCTGGCCCCTGGGCTGGGTCCAGCCAAGGATGCCCTGTCCATCCTTTGGCCACCGTGCCTSTCCAGCCTTGGCATTTGTGGGGAAAAGCAGGGGGCTGCCCCTCRTGCTGGGACCAGGGACAGAGGGTCTTTGATTAAAGACCACCAGGACTGAAATGYCCTTTCAAACTTTGATTAGTAAAAGTYCCTTTTCCCATTCTGTGATTATCACCAGAGTGGGGCCTTTGGGGCTGTCCACRGTCCCCTGGGAATGGCAGATGTGATGTTCTCCATTCCTTTTCACTTGCTGTAGGACACAAGGAATTTTTTCCACACCATAATGGCCAGTGCTCACTGTTTTCTGACTTTCCTTTTGAGTTGTACCCGTTTGTGGGTGGTCCAGCAGTTTTTAACCAGAGTAATGTCCATTGCAGTAGGGGTTGGAGACAAAGTGTCATATTGGACACCTGACATAYGTTCTGGTGCATGGTTTTTGGTAGGGAGTGACTGAAGTCATGCCCTWAAGTCACACCTTCTATAGGTGAAGTTACAAATACATAGAACTGAGCAGGTAAAAATCTGTGTTTTTGTGTCATCCACTGTTAGGGTGTCACAAGGGGTTCTTAGACATGCACACCCTTGTCCTGTGGATACTGGGATGGATTCAGGATCGTTATCAGGAGATATTTCAAAATTATAGACATAGTTCTGTGTCAAAACAGCTTGAGCTTTCAAAGTATTACTGTCACATGTAAACCCATGTCATTCTCTCACCACACACCCGTCTGCATCAGTGGTTTGCCATGCATGTTGTGTGATTGTTCTTAAAAGCCCATGCTCGGTGCTCCAATGGATCTAGCACAAGGATTTGGTGTTTGGTACAGACAGAAGCACTGAGACAAAAGCTGTGACCTTATTCATGATGGGGACATAAGAAAATTCGATTAAAGACCATCAGGATTGAAATGCCCTCTCAAATTTCGATGAGAAAAARATCCCTTTTCCSATTCTGTGATTATCCCAGTACTGGTAGAGTTTAGCCACAACTGAACTGGAATATAGCTGAGTGCCTAAGACACTTTGCTTTGAGCAATTTCCAGAGCATCAGCCAGTTGGTCATTGGCATTTTGATATTTTTCATATTTGAAGCTGACCACTGTGTGTTTCCCTGAGGGGATAAGGAAGATCTGATGTGTTGATCTGTAGTGCTCAAATTATTAATGATTGCATCCAATTGATCACTCAGACTGATATTATATCAGTTCAATATCCCCATTCCAGTTCCCAATACATCAGTTAGATGTGTGAGGTGATGGCCTCTGGTTTAGCCAAGAAAGCCACCCAGAGGAGGAGGTTTCTGTAAAATGTGAATGTTTTGGTCTGATGGTAGAAACACTGGTCTGCATCTCTCTAAGGAMCAGGATTAAGCAATACTTGTGGTTGTTCAATTTGACCTCATAGACTGACCAGTGAAACGTTCAGGGTCGATTTTATAGGTTTTGGAGAAGTACTGGGAGCAGTTATGGGGGGTATGCTGGACATCCTTTAACTCTCTAGGGCWCAGTCAGCCTCTGTATCATAAGGAGTTCAGAGCAGTTTTGTGCCTTTAAACTTCCAGTCCTTTAGGCTTGTGGTGGGACAGGCTGGGGGTGTTCTGTRTTTTGTGGTTTTGTTTTGGCTGCATCATTCATAAAATTTCTGAGGGCTGGTACCCAGAGCGTGATGACCCCATTCACTGATTGTAGGGAAGGCAGTTGCAYACTGGCCCTTGAGACCTGTGGTGTTCAAGAGTCCACATCTAGGAYACTCTCCAAGCTGGTGGAATGAGGATGTGATTTGATAATGATATTTTTGCCCTCTCTGTAGTGGATGAAGGAGCGGCATGTGGTTCCTCAAAGTTTCTTTTGAAATCCCTGCAGATTTCAGTCTGGTGGGAAAGAGCTTTGGGAGGAGGCAAAAGGACATGAGGTTTAACTAAAACCTATAGATCCATGTCCTTGAGTGGATCCTGTGAGAGTGTGGGTTGCTGGGGCTGTCTCCCAGGCTCAGAGCATCCTCCAGCCACAGCCACAGCCTCTGCCAGGGGTAGAGTGGCAAAAACAGCTTTGGAAAGAGAAACTGGGGCAAAACATCTGCCAGAAAGGCTGGCAYTAAGGTGGGAGGGCTGCTGAGAAAACCTGAAACCCCCTGAGCGCTCTTGCTGGTTTAAAGCCACAGATGCTGTGAGCAGTGGGCTGGTTGGGTTTCACCAGGATGGGGTTTGGGAGCTGCCTGGGGCAGGTGTGCCAGTGCTGACAGCATGGGAGACCCCTCCAGCAGCCCAGGGGAGCAGGGCTGGGTGGGCACAGGGCTGATGCCCTGCTCCAGGGCCAGTCCTTGTCCTGCCACCCCAGCCCTGCTCCTCGGCAGCCCTGCAAGGGTGCACTGAGCAGAGCTGCCTCTCTGCACCGGRGCACTGCAGTGACTTAGGCAATATCAAGCTCTTAATGGGATTGCTSTGTGCATGTACATGTGGTCCTGTTTAATTATCCATCCCCTCCGGGATCTGCAGACTTAACATGCCTCGCTCTCCAGCCTGAGCTCRCCATGAAAAGCCACTCGAAACGGCAGCTGTCACCTCCCATAAATCAGCAGGCAGCAGGATTTTGTTGCTCCCCCTCTGAGAAAGCCCTTGGCCTTGGCATGCCCTCACGCAGTCCCTGTGGGTCAGAGCTGCCCTGGGCACAGGGCTTAACCTCGCTGAAGGGTGCAGCCAAGCTGCCCTGGGGTGCACCCCCTTCCTAAGGGCACCACGCAGCCTCTGATGGGTTTGGTGGTGGGACACAAGCCACGGGCCGAGCTCTGCCATCGCCCTGCCCCAGCTGGAGGGTGCTGCCTGAACTGGGAGCCTGCGGCCGGAGAGGAGGCATGGGGGGACCCCGCTGCCCCCACACCACCAGCATGTCCACCCCTCGGTTCCCCTTGGCACAAAACCCCGGGATGCTCCACGCATGGGGACCCCTCACCCCGTGCCCGCAGCAGCTCCCTGGCCCCGTTTGCAGGCGGTGAGACCCCCCAGGCCCCCCGGTGTCCCCGTTGGCTCGCTCGAGTGCATGTCCCCGTGTCCCCGTGTCCCCGCGCCGCTCCTGCCTTCACCATGTGCCTTCTGGTCTCTCCTGCCACGCAGCCGCCGTGCCGGACTCCTGCCCCATTAACATTGAGGAATAGGTGAGACCATGAGACCCCCAGAGCTGTGCCTGCCTCGTGCCCTGTCCCCTGGGGGGGTTGGCGCTGGGTTGTCACCCCTCGCTCCCTCAGTGCCCAGGCCAAGGGGACAAGGGGCTGTCCTGTGGCCCCACAGGCCATCTGCATGCGGGCAGGGGGGATGCAGGCAGCCCTCTTCGTTTGGGATAATTAAACCCAGCGATGCTCGGGCCGTGTTTCCCGTTTGCCCTCAGCATTCCCGAGAAATCGGGGCTTTCAGGGGCTCCCCCAGCCCGGAGAGGTAAGTGYAGGCACCCCCCAAAACCCAGCGCGGGGCTGAGGGGGGCGGGCGTTACTTCGGGAGAATAAATCACATTTCCAACGGAACAACGAGTGCAGCTGCGGGTTTTGGGAGCCGCTGACCCCCGTTTCCTTCCCCCCAGGCCCGGAGGCAGCCAACAACAACGTGGGGCTGCAGCAGAGCTGGCCCCGCCGCGCCCCCGGCCCCCGGCACCCGGAGCAGCCCGCCCTGCCCGTGTGAGGGCTCAGCCTCGGCGGGGGCACGGAGCCCCCTGCCCACCCTGAGGGTGTCCGGGCACCGTGGGCATCGCCATCTGCACYCCTCGGCTGTACCGGGACTGATTTTCAAAAGAAAAGACGGTAACCTCGACTTTTCCTTGGGGGGCTGAAAGCCATGTCACTCTGGAGCCCCCCATCAGCACCTTCCCGTTCTCCAGCCCTAACGGGGACGGGCTGGGGTCCCCTCCTGCCCCCTTCCCCCGGTCATCTCACACCCCCAGGCTCTTCTTATCCAAWGTGTGGAGCCTAAGGGACAGGGTCACCCCACCAAGGGGGTACTGGGATGTGGGTGGGTGGGGACAGTGGGAGGATGGCGTTAAAGGATGAGTGTTGGGATTGGCACCCTCGGTGCGTGAGCTGGTGACCTTCACAGGGCGCCGGCGCCCCCCAAGTTTGCTGGCCCATGCCCCTGCTGTGCCTGCGCTGTCCCCAGGCCATGGGATGTCCCCATTAATGCACTGGCAGTGATGGTGCCCTCACAGCTCCCCATCCCTCAGCACTGGGCTCCTGGGCCTGGCCCTGAGGTTGCTTTTCCCCAGGGCATGGAGCAGGGTGACAGGGGTGGGCAGGACACCTGGTACCGCCCCCAGTCCGGCCCCAGCCCTTGGAGAATTGCTAATTTACCTCTCTGTCTTCCACCCTGCTGTGAGCTCAGGGCTCAGGGCTGTGCCCTCTCTCTGGAACAAGTGCCAAAAGTGTCACCCCTGTCCCACCCGTCCTGCCCTCCCCATCACMCTTTGTAGCAAGGGGTGGATGAGGGTGTGGGAACTGCCCCCCATCACCATCCCCATCCCTCTGGCTAGCACTGGGCTGAAAGCATAAGTGGGTTTTGCTGCTGGGATAGTAAAGGAGTAGGGATAAAGCTACAGACCTTGAGAGCTTGCTGGAGCCATTGGCAGAGGCCAGACTCTACTCCAGAGAGCATCAGGGACAGTCAGAAACCACTTTGAGGAGCTCAGACCTAGCATCCAAATCTGCAGGGCTCTGGAGCTGTCTGGGGCAGCCCGGGGTGGGAAACTGAGCCTCCCTTCTCCCCACCTGCTTTTGTCACACAGGTGTGGGAACAAAGGCCACCTCCTCTGCAGGAGGCAGCTGTGTTTCAGAGCCACCTGAGCACAGAGATGTTCACGCAGAGAAAGCAGAGTCCCTGGAGGGCTGTGTGTGGGAAGCAGGTCCCCACTCCCATCCCCACGGCAGAGCACCGGCTGTGCTGGTGATGGCTGTGGCTCCTAAAGAGGGGTGAAGCCCTTTTGGGGGGTGTTCTCTCTGCCTGGCTCACAGCCAGGGCTGTGGAAGCTGCTTGCTCTGTGGCCTCGGTGTGGGTCCTGCCAGAGGTGAATTTGCAGCCGGCCACCCCTCTGCTGCCTCCTCTGGGCTGGCYGTGTCTCCTGTGAGCTCAACAGCTCCCAAATTCCTCCCTGGGAGCCTAGGGCTGGGTTGATGTGAGAGGATGACATCTCTGGAATGCCATCCTGTGGCATGTGGGGTGGGAGCTGCAAGCAGCAGGGAGGACTGGAGTGGTGGGGACAAGCCTTGTGCCCCATTTGGGGACGTGCTGGGTGTCCCAGCCCCCAGGAGCCACCAGCACCCCACAGGGAGAGCTTTGGACGTTCAGCATCATGCTGAGCTGAGAAAAGCAGGGCAGCCAACTCTTCCCTAATGCTCCAGCAGGGCAGGGCAGAGAAAATCAGGCTGAACCCAGGTGCTCCAGGAGCACCTCGTCTACCAAAGCCCGACCTTCCTCATGGTTTCGAAGGGGACAAGGACAGCTGGCCTGGCAGCCCGGCACAGGGTGCAACGGTGTTTGTGGCTGCTGGCAGAGCAAGGAGGTTCTGGGAGTGACCGTGAGGGTTTTCTGGCTCCTCTGAGCTGTGTCCCCAGGGCTGCAGGGGCAGCCAGACAAGCTCATGGGGTGGCCACAGAGCCGGGTGGGGTCTGCCCCTCGCTCGGAGCGACCGCGGCCGCGATGGATAGGAGCCCTGAAGATGCTGCGGCCGAGCGGTGCTGCTGCCTGGCTGTGAGCGAAGAATCCGTCCTCTGGGTGGCATAGGAGAGACGGGATTAGGGCATGGGTGACACCGGTGCCATTCCTCGGCCGCCCGGAAGGGACAAGGGGCAGGCAGGAGCTGCCAGTGCAGCKTGGGGTGAGCGGTGACAGCCCCTTGTCCCACGGGGCAGCCCCTTGTTCCAGCGATCCACACGTCAGGGATTTAAGGAAGGAAAYCAGATTGCTGCTTATGATTTTGCTTTGAGCATGTTTTGGATTTTAAGAGTATGTTTAATAAAGGGTATCTTATGTCGATAAAGTGTCCAGAATCATTTTGTGGTTGCAGGGTGAGGGCAGTGGGGGGTTGGGAGGCTTGGGGAGTGGAAACCGTTTTTGGCAGGGAGGACCCACTCACCTGTCACCCAGGTACTTTCTCCAAACCAGCACAGCCACTTCAAATGTCCTAAAACACTTCCCGAGGTCCCTTCCAACCTGCATTCCCAACCACCCAAATCCTGTCAGGATGGAGAAGGGGCAAATGCAAACTAAACCCTTGCAGGAAGAGTCTGGCGAGGGTAGAGGCATCTTCCTGGTGCGTGGTGTGGGTGGCCCCTGGCACTGCTGGGATGAATGTGGACACCCAGAGGGAACGTTTCCTGGGGGAGAAGAGGAGCAACAAGGAGCTGGGAGTTCATGCAACAGAAATCCCTCCAGTGGGGGGAAGAAAATGTGTGCTGGGAGCTGAAGTCTTGAAGGTGAGGAGGGCTGTAAGGGGGGGGAGGGGGGATGTGATTGGGGTTTAATAGAAGGGGCTGATGGGGGTGGGGAGAAGCACCTTGAAGCTGAATCAGARTCAAAATCAGGATCAGTCAGATTGGAAAAGCCCTCTCAGATCATTGAGTTCAGCCTAGGACCAGACAAGGTGCAAGAGATGGCTCTGATCCTGCAAAGGGGTCCCTCCCTGGCTTCTGTTAAAACCCTTAGGATGGGGGGCGGTGGGGAGCAGAGGTTTCTTAGAGAAGCCTGTGGCTGTAATTTTTAAAATTATTTTAAGTGAGACTCCACCTTTTATTTTGGAGTCTGACAGGCCCCCTTCAGCTTTGCCTTCATTGCTGCAACAGGAGCCAGAATCAGGGATGGGAGCACACGTAGGAGGAAAAGGGCTGGGGTTGCCCCTAGTGGGGCAGGGYACAGGTTTTCACAGAACCACAGTGGAAGGGACATTAGAGATCATCCAACCACCCCCCACCACTGCCACCACAGGCAAGGACACCTTCCACTATTCCAGGCTGCTCCAAGCCATATCCAACCTGGYCTTTAACTGTTCCAGGGATGGGKCATCCACAACTKCTCTGGRCAACCTGTTCCACCGCCCTCACSATAATTTCTTCCTAAAATCCAATTTAAACCTACACCCTCCCAGTGTGAAGCCATTCCCCTTTATCCTATCACCACACGCCCGTGTCGAAAGTCCCTCTCCAGACCCTGAAAAGCCTCGGTAAGGTCACCCCGGAGCCTCCTGGTGTCCCCGGGCTGGGTTCGGCCCGGCCGSGGGCTCCGCCAGCATCCCTGGGTACCACCCCCGGCCCCGCCCCGTCCCCATGGCAACGCGCGGGCCAATGGCGTGCCCGGAGGATGTTTACGGGGCGTGGCGTCGCCGCGGCAACGCGCGAAGCCTCCCGGAGCCGCTACTTAACCCCGCGCCGGGGCGGCCGCGGCTCACGGCGGCTCGGCGGGCACGGCCCGGCCCGGCCACACGGCAGGCGGCCGGCACGGGGCACCCCGACACCCACGGGGCTTCTCTTTCCCCTTCTCTTTTTTACTTCTCTCCCCCTCCCTTTTTTAAAAAAAATACTTTTTTTTTATTATTATTATTTTTTAACCCCCCCCGTGCTGTTTTTCCAGAAGCTTCTTACTCTGTCGTGAACTTTGGCAGTCGAGGGCAACGCCGGGACGGGGTAAGGGATGCGGCAGGACCGGGAGGGCGGTGGGATGGGATGGGATGGGATGGGATGGGATGGGATGGGATGGGATGGGATGGGATGGGATGGGATGGGGAGGGCAGCACGGGCAAAGTCCCTTTTGGGGGTGCCGGGTCCGCACGGGGGAGCAGCTTTTGTTATACACCCTCCCGGTGCTCTCTCCTGACCCCCAAACTCGGGATTTTGGGTTTACATCCACATCTCCTACACAGGACTACCCAGGGTCTGAAGCTGCCGGCTCTCTCTGGCTGAGGGTGTGCTTGRGGTGGGACCCCACCAACTCCTCCAAACACCTCTGGGTTGTTTCTCTGTGCCAGGGTAAGGTAAAAGCATAAATAGCATCAAACCGAGGAAAGCTGGCTGCAAGGGGGGAGATTTGATGGTATTTGGTGTGGGTGTTGGATGCTGATAGTGAATCCTGTTAGTGCCAGGTATCCAGAAGTGTGTGCCCCCAAGGAACAGCCCTGCTTTGCGGGATGGCAGGGATGGGTTTTGGTTGTTTGGGGGGTGTTTTGTTGGTTCTTTTTTGAATTYTTTGTTCAGCCAAGAGCTTGCTGGGCAGCAGGTCCATGAGTGACAGTGAAATGCAGGACTTTGAGGGAATTTCTCCAAGGCTCAAGGGTGCTAAAGCCCCTCAGGGCAGGCGTTGCAGGGATGGCATCCCACGCCAGGGATGGCTCTCACCTAGCAGCTCCAGGAGCACCCAGGCCTGACCCTGCCTGGCTGCCAGAGAGAGCCTGCACCTTGGGAAACCTCACCCCTGTCCCTGTTGTTATTACAGCACCTGCCCCATCCCTTCCCTGCCCTTCACCTGCAGCCTGGGGAGCACTGAGGKGGGCATGGCGTGGCCAAGCCGAGCRCCGAAAGCCAAGGGCAAACTGAAGAGCGTGGAGGAAGACCTGGATGACAGCCTGCCAGACCTCATGTGGCTGAGGGACTTCACGGTGGCCCAGACCGGCCTGCCCCAGCTGTACTCCGGCTCAGACCCGCAGGACTGCTGCACCATGAGCGAGAGTCTGTTCAGCCTGGTTGATTTTGAGTCCCCCTGCTCTCCCCTGGCCGCTGACCCGGCCTGCAAGGGCACTCGCCACACGCCCTGCACGCCCGTCTCCTCCTCCACCTCGTCCACCACGCACCRYGACGTGGCCGTGCCCCCTCATCTCRCGGGRGACATCGACTACAAGACCAACCCCCACGTCAAGCCACCCTACTCCTAYGCCACCCTCATCTGCATGGCCATGGAAGCCAGCAATAAACCCAAAATCACCCTCTCTGCCATCTACAAGTGGATTACTGACAACTTCTGCTACTTCCGACACGCTGATCCCACCTGGCAGGTAGGGGATGTGCCCTGGCCCCTCTCACTGCAGGGCTGGGCAGGGCTTTCTGCAGCTCCACCCTAAAAGACAAGGTCTTGCAGGGGTACTGGATCCCACTGAGAGAAGAGTGGCAGCAGCAGCCAGTGGGGAAGGGCTGAAATGGGAAAGAACTTGGCTGGGCACAAATGCCACGGCCACAGGGGTGGCGGAGGGAAGGAGCCATTCTGAGGGTGAGGCCAGGGTCATTTTTAGAGCAGGGAGGCGCTTGTTGGGCTTCTGGCACCTGAAGCTCCTCTTGGCTCCAGGGCAAAGGCCTCTCTGTCCCTACATTCCTGGAGCTCTCGTGGAGTCCTGAGTCCCTCGGGGTTGGAAAATCATGGAAAAATCACCAGGCTGAGTGTCCCTGTGTGCTGAGGACCAGGCACAAGAGAGAGGGGTGGAGATGCCACTTGTTGGACCTGTCTCTCTCACTGGGGAGGATCTGAGCAGAAATCTGCTGTTTTCCAAGCAGGGCAGAGTACTGGGCTCCTTGGGACAGACCAAGGAGCCCCCAACGCTGGGATGAGCTGGTGAGACCTGCAGAGGGAAGCCCAAGCGTGGTTAACTCGGGCTGCTGTCCCCAGCTAGCACGAGCATGTCCCCAGAGGGGATGGGACCACAGGGGGACAACAGGAAGCCTGGGGGCTTGTCCCGGCTACCTTGGCTGGCTGCCCTCCTCTGTCACACGAGGGGACCTCTGGCACGGGAGGTTTTCTAGGACAGGGCAGGGCTGGGGTGTTCATCCCTCCGCTGGGGTTATTCCCAGGGAAAACCTGCAGCGTGTCATTAATCCTGATGGCAGTGCCCACCCAGGCAGRGCTGGAGAACCCCACTGAACAGCCCAGGCTTTGCCCACCTTCTCCCCAGTGGCTCTGGAAGCCCATCCTGGGGAACAGAACCTTCCTGGTCCCTCTCCAGGACCACCTCGGTCCTCCCCATAGTCAGGGGACCTGTGGAAATGATTTGGAAGCAGGAGTTGGGTGCCAGCGGGTTGACTTTCTCCTGCGCACTCATAGCTGGGTATTCACAAGGTTTTTAATTAAAAGTGTTCATTAAATAAAGAAAGAAGGTTTTCAATCCCTCTCTGCAGAGATGCAGGGGGTACCCTGGACCGTTGCAGGCAGGAATGATAAATATGTTGACYGGCTGAGTAATAATTCAGCTGGGCTGAGCGAAGTTTGTGATGGGGAGGAGAGACGGGGAGCAGAGAATTCAGCTTTCAAGTCTCTGATCCTTGTAAAATTTCATTAGACAGTAAAATTGGAGTTACCACGGCCTGGATTGTGTGGGGGAATTTCTTCTCATTTTTTTTTCTCCCTTTTTTTCCCCCTTAAATCTTTTGTTTCTTTTCACTTCTTTTTTTCCTTCCTTTCTCTTTTTTTCTTTTCTTTTTGAGGCTGTGTTCTCATCCCCTATCCCGATTCCCGTACGTGAAGACAGCCTGGAAAGGTCATGCCACCCATAGTCTGGGGGGAGATGGATATATTCCTGTGGGAGCTGAGTGCTTTGGAGAGGAGCCAACAAACCCAAGGAGCTTCAGCCCAGAGGAGGGTTTTGTTGTGTGTATGTGTGTGTGTGTGCAAGTGCATGTTTTTCGAC
The DNA here is from genome assembly GCF_030028575.1 of Malurus melanocephalus. Lineage (NCBI taxonomy): Eukaryota > Metazoa > Chordata > Aves > Passeriformes > Maluridae > Malurus > Malurus melanocephalus. The sequence continues at coordinate 470,347 of NW_026623613.1, forward strand.
AGCTCCAAGCAATCGAGCCTTGTTTTTCCTATTCGTTACTACAGATTATGGATGAATAAGCATAAAGATATCCAGGCAACATTCAAAAAAAACYAAGAAAAAACCCACCTCTACCATATCCAATCTCTTAGTACAGTCCTGGCTTTGTGGAGTCCAAGGCTGGGTTATTTACCCAATAACTGAGTTTCCTTTCTGATTATTCACATCACTCCGGGCACATTCAGGGTTTCAGAACAGCTCGACGGGAGCAGAAACTCCTCCTTTTCTTTCCCCCCCTCTTTTTTTCCCCTCAGCTTATTTGAGCAGTGGCTGATGAAGATGCAGTGATTTCACAGCGAGCTTCCCTGGGCCAGGAGGCACCTCTGGGGACAYCCAGGGTGGAACAGCTCACGTGTCTCTCCGGGTTCTCCTGTCTGATTTGTGCCAGCCTGGCTGGGGGAAGGCATGGTGCCTATTTTTTTGGCCAGATACTTTCRTCTCAACACTAACAATAGACACAGACAAACTGGGGGATGCCAGGAGGGCCTTGATTTTGCCATCCCCCCACAGTGAAGCCTTGTAAAAGGGCCAAGGCCACCTGAGTTAGAGACTTCTCTTTGGCATGAAGGGGGATACAACCTCCTCCAGCTTAGCTCCATGCCCAGAGCAACTCAAGCTGGCTTCTCTCAGTGTTCTGCATGATCCAAGGCCCCATGGCCCCAATTTCCAGCCAAAGAGTGTTGCCCAAAATCTTCCCATTGTGTGTGGCGAGTTCTAGCTTGAAACCCTTGGCTCCTGGCACCTTTGGCTGGATGAGACAGGAGGCAGGAAAACCCTGCTGGAGACTCAGGGGAGAAAACTCAGGGGTTGGAGGGACTTTCTGCTGGGCATGTAGCCTTGGATGTCTTGATGTTGCCAGTCCTGCTTTGTTTTCCCAAAGGTCCTTGCTGAAAATACAYTTTTCCACCAGCCCACCCACATGGGTAGGTGCTGTGGCAGCAGGGAAGCTCTCAGCCTTGGTTTCTTTCTCTTTTGGCTCCAGAACTCCATCCGGCACAACCTCTCCTTGAACAARTCCTTCATCAAAGTGCCTCGGGAGAAGGATGAGCCAGGGAAAGGTGGATTTTGGAAGCTGGACCCCTACTATGCCAACCGGCTCAAGTACGGGACTTACAAAAAGCGGAGGATGTCCCCGGTGCAGATCCACCCAGCCTTCTCCGGAAGGGTCCAGAAGGAAGCACGGCACGCTGGCAGCCCGGCCTCTTCCTGCAGCTCCAACAGCATCCTCGAGGTCAGCGCGGCATCGCAGCAGCTGCTCAAAGAGTTTGAGGAAAGCACCAGCAGCCAGAGCTGGAACGCGGCGGGGGCCAAGGCGGGGCACAAGCGCAAGCAGCCCTCGCCCCTGCCCACGGCCAAGGTGTCACGGTTTCCCAGCTCAGCCCTCATGACCCAGGAGGAGCAGACTGAGCTGGGGTCGCTGAAAGGYGTCTTTGACTGGGAAACTGTCTTTAACACCAACCTCAACGGAGATTTCTCCACTCTGGTGGATATGGAGCTCCCGCCTTCCATCAACCCTGTCACCGGCGACCTGGACTGGACAGGACAAGGGCAGCACACSGAGTGTCCCCAGGGGCAGGAACAAGTTGGTGCCGAGTCCAACCAGTACAGCCTGGACTTTAATGAAACCCTCATGGCCACGACTTTCTTGGAGCATCCCTGGGAAGAAGGGACAAGTGATTTCCTCTCCAACTGTGTCAACATTGACCAGGTGTTTGAAGACATCGATGCCTCTTTGCTAGCAGATGTCATCAACTTGAGCAGCCTGGCACGCCTCTTGTAAGACTCTTGTGGGATGATGCTCTGCCCAAGCTGGGACTTACAAGGGACAAGATTTCCTAGAGATGCCCATGGTGATTTTTACCAGTTTYATTGTAAGGTTATTCCCAGAAACACTGGGAAAAAAAACCCATCACCCCAGGAACTGCCTGCTGTGTCTTTAAAGGACAGCTCAGAAGCCTCTAGTTTTCTCAAGAGAAGAAAGTTAACACTGCTTATTTTTTTACTTTTTACTTTAAAAAAGAAATGTGAATTATGATGGGCTCTTTTCCATCAGGGCTAAAAGTACCTGCAAAACCCCATCTAAGACATGAGATTCCTGGTGGTTTAGGACTTGATAGACTTAAGTGCAATTTCCACACCTCTTTGTCTCTCTGTTTCTCTCTGTCTTTTTTTCTGTCTCAGAGCAGTTGGTAGGTACAGTGTGATAATTAGCTGGTAAGAAAATACAGGTCCCTTCTGGATTCTCCAGGTTCAACATCCCAGCTGACTGGTGCCTAGGGAAGAAGAAAAGGTTTTTTAAATTCAGCAAGTGTGCCTCTTTAGATGTTTTTATATAATCTATTATATATTATATATTCAAAGAAATCTATATTTTTTAGCACTAGAATTTCTTAAGGGGGGAGGGCAAGACTGGAAATGCAGTTTTGGGAGTTGTTTTATATTTTCAATGTTTAAGGGTTTTGTGTTCACTGTTCTGCAAAACAAGACCACGCAAGGGAGGACTGCAGCAGCAACAGCTTCCATGAAGAATCCAGGAATTGGCCCTGGCAGGRGAGGAGCAGSAGGGACCGGGGTGCTCCCAAAACTGGCTTTTGTATTTTTTGTACCCAAAATCCTTGCTGCAGTTGCCAAAGGGTCTGGAGCACCATGAACCCTCTCTTTCGCCCACTGACACAGCCCCTCTCTGATTTTTTGGTCTGAAACTGTTGCTCTTTACTTCTCCAGCTCTTCCATCAGGCTCTGAGCATAAGGAAAACCCTGTGGCCTGGCTCTCAGCTGGTGGTGACAGAGTCACTCCACAYTGAATACTCCCAGGTGGGACTGAGGAGGAGAGAAATCCACATTCAGGCTCCATCCAGGAGCTGGGGCCAAAGACTGTGCGTGCAACAGGCTCTGGGGACAGCAGTGGRATTGAAGTCCCATCCAGCCTGGAGAACCATCAGGACTGACACAAAAAGAGCCCTTTGGCTCAGCATGCAGTGAGAGCGTGGCAGGGTCGGTGCAAGGTAACTGGGAAATATTTTGGGAGCAGAGCCAAACTGCTGAAACTTGACTTGAAACTCTCAAGAACCGKATTCTTTGCCTCTCCTTTGCTGTAGGCTGGGAGAGGTAGAGCAGCCATGAGGCAGGAGCAAGTAGAAGCTGGAATTTTAGTGGTGTGTCGTAGACTTGGCAAAAGAAGTGGAAGATTGTAAATAGATTCTGTTTTGGTTACAAAAGCACTTAGGAGGGGCTTTGGGGTCAGTGTAGTTGTTTGTATTGACAGTGTTTCTTTTTTACTTGCTGTTTTTCTTCTGTTTTCCTGCTTTGGGGATTATGTTGGAGAACTACAGATACTCGTGCAATTTAACTTTTTTCATGCAAAGTTATTTACAAATTAAAAAAAAAATAATAATAAAGAAAAAAAAATGAGAAGAAAAAACCCACTTTTGCCTGCTTGTTTCTTCTCCCCAGCCCAGCCCTGCTCGTACACCCAGTCCCCAGGATGTGGGAGCTCTCACCTCCTTCCACATGCTCCTCCAGTGCATCAACTCCCTTTGGGCAACGGTTTTGATGTGTCTGGGGGGAGATTTTAGAGGCAGATTTGGAATTTCCTTTCAGCTTTGGGATATTGGGGACCRTGAATACCAGAAAGCATTAAGGAATTCCTTGTCCTGGCTTCTCCTCTCCTCAGTTTCTTGTTGGATGCACTGGAAGAGCTGCTCCTTCTTCCCCCCACTACTGGTGGCACTTTAGGGCTGCAAAAAGCTGGCACCTCCCCTGTCCCTCAGCCCACTCCTTTGTTTTGTTTTGCCAGGCACAAACATGTAGTACTGTTTTCAAACCCCCCTCCAGCATCCCCACCCCGCCAGGGGACTGAAAAGACCAACCTTGCCAGGAAAAAATATTCCAGCCTGGCAGAGCCAGTCGAGGGGTTTAAAGTGAGAAAGGGCGAAACAACCTCATTTTGTTCAGCTCCTGAAAGCAACCAAACCAACTTGGACGTGAATTTTCCTTTCTTTCAATGAGATAGTTTGGAGGGGGTGGTATTTTTTAAGCGGCAGCCGGGAAGTGCGGGAGCTGGGGGTGTTTTGGGCGGTGGCATCGCTTCCCATGGGGCGGGCGGGAGCGGGGCACAAAGCGCGGCTTTGCTCGGGRCTGAGCTCGGTGCCAGCACGGAGGTCAGGACCCGGCAGCCGCGGACCTGCCCGGGCTTGCCGGTGSCAGCGGGATTTGCAGCCGGGGCTGGGGCTGCTCCAACCCCGCGRGCTGCCCCGGCTCGCCCGGCACAGGGGCGGTGACAGCTTGGGGACCCCGCGCTGGCATTGTCCCCCCGAAGCAAGCAATGAACCCACAGCTCTCCAGCCCGGAGCTGGCTGCGTTTTGGGGCATCCACCAGCACCCACCAAAGTGGATCTGTGAAGAACCCAGCTCCAAAAACTCTCTGCAAGCTCAGCTCATTGCCCTAGCGAGGTGCTTCCCCAGCTGGTTATTAAGCACATGGCAATTATTCCTTTATTATTTATTTCTGCTATTTCCCCAGCCGTCCCCTCATCCATCATCCCTCCCTGATGGGCAAACATTGACACCTCAAACCAATCTCCCGTTCACAGAGGCAGAAAAAAATATACACATAAGCCCTTCTTTTCTCTCCCTTTCTTGCCGTGTCTTTCTTTTCCCTCCATTGAGTGTGGGGCTGGCATGGAGCCATTCTGGCAACAGCCGGCTTTCACTTGCTAATCATCCTAAATATTGAAAATCAACCCTAGAATAAACAGCTCAAAGATTGGGGCCATCTCTGCTCTGTTTGGAAATGCTAATCTTGCTGCCTTTTGTTTTGCTTGTGTGGATTTGGTGCCTTGAGTTTGRAGGAGGTCACAGCTCATGGGTTCTCTCTTCATCCCCAGATTTCTAAAAATTTTTTCCCTTCTCGTAAAAAATCCAGCCCATTTTAACATCCTAGGCTGGGATGGTTGGAGTGGTGAGGGGGGAGAAGGGGGGACCAGGATGGAGGAGGGTAGGGAATGGACTCGCTTTGCATAGCAATGAATGACCCTCCAAAGTTTGGGAAAAATGAGGTTCCCAAACATGCATCCAGGAATTCCCATGGACGTGAAATCTCTTGGGAACCACACTCAGGGAGGTTTGGTACAGCAGGTCCCTGGAGGGGATGGGATTGGGATGACACTGGGACAGCCTGGCCCTTATGCATTGCAGGGCTTGGGGGCAACTCTGTGTCCTTGTGATGGTGATTTTTTGGAGTGTTTTATGTCTGCCAGGCTGGAGGTGCCACAGCAAACTCAGAGAGGCTGTGCTGAAGGCCACAGCTGGACTCCAATGGCTTTACCTGGAGGGATCAGGCTGGGTGCAAACCCCTCTCTGCGGGGCTGCAGTGGCACTGGGGGAGGTGGTTTTGAGAACAGAGAGAGGGGTGAAGCCCCTGTCCTGCACTGCCAGCAGAGCCCAGCAGGACCTGTGGCACTCGGGACCTGTGGCACTCGGGACCTGTGGCACTCTCACAGCCCGGATGGCTCTCAGGGGATGAGATGGGGAAACTGAGGCATGGCTGAAGCTGGTCAGAACCTCATCATCTCGGCAGCGTTTTTGGAGCATGTCTGCACTGATTTCAGCCCTATTCTTGTGCGGTGCGTGGGGYGCTGCACCCTCTGGCACGGGGGAGCACATCCCCTGTGTGCCCACGTCCCTCTGCGCCCCAGGGAGCCCCGGGACGGGTCAGTGGCCGTTGCCAGTGGCTGTTCCCGGCTGCCACAATGTCCCGGCAGGCCGGGGCTTGTCCTGTGGCAGGGCTGGCCCTGCGGCCACAATGCAACAGCCCCTGCGTAAGAGCCGTCACATGGACACGCTCGGCTGCCCCTTCCTCCTCCTCATCCTCAGCCCCACCATCCCTTCAGTGCATGCCCGGCCAGGGGGCTGCAGCCACACAGGGCTCCTGCTCCTCCAGCCCTGCCCATGCCATGGAAAGGGGTCCCCGTGGGGATGGGGGGACACATCCAACCCCCCAGCGGAGGGGCTGAGTGCCGGAGCCGTGCCAGCATCACCTCCTCCTTCGGGAAACCACGTCACGCCAAGATCGAAACTTGGCCGGTTTGCAAACAAGCACCGGGGCCACGGGGATTTCTTTACAAAGGCTGTTTTTCCAGGTGATTTATTTCCAGGTTTGGAGCGTTAGGACCATCCCTTGTCCTGAGATTGGGGTGGGGTTTTGTTCACTGCTATCGTGACAGCGAGAAAATGGCTTTAGAAATCCAAAGCTAACGCAGTCCTTTGGAGTCTGACTCCTTGGGATGGGCCTTAAACCCCTCAAAAAGTGGAAGCAGGGCAGGCTGCAGGCTGTGCACTCCCTGGACACAGCTCTGCCATGGGTGCTGCTGTGGGCAGAGCCAGGCATTTGGGGAATGGCCCAACTCGGAGCAATGAGGGCCAAATATTTGGGAGTTATGGATGGGGCCAGCCAGGATGAGCAGCATTGAGTGTGGATCCTTTGGGATGCTCCTATCCTGTGCACAGGGACCACTGTGCTGGAGGCTGGCACAGGCAGCAGGAGGGCTCAGGGCATTACGAGAGGCGGGTGTTGACCTAGAAATCGAAAAGAATTTGGCCTGGCAGTGTGCTGGTGGGCAGTATGCCAACCTGGCAGCCGAGGGAAGCACGGCTCTGCTCTCAAACGGTGCTCCTTTTCCCCATGCCTGGCTGGGAGAGGTGAATGCCATCCACCCCAGGAGCTCTGGGAGCATTTTGGGCTCGCTGGTGTCTGGGGGTGGGATTCTCATCTACTGCTACGGTTTTGCTCCTTTGGGGAGTCCGTGCTCCCACCCGGGATGGGATCAGTGCCAATTCTCAGCTGGGCAACGGGCAGGAGCAGCCTGGCCAGTGCTGGGGGGAGTAACGCTCCATCCTGGCAGCTTTTGGTTACGAGACACATTAACAGGCAGGAATGTGCAAACATCCAAAGGTCGGAGCTGTGCAAGGAGAGGCAGCTGAGGTGGCTGCAGTCGCTGGGAATGCAGCAGGCACAGGAGGGACCCCCTGCTCCTGTCCCAGGTGGACAGGGATGAGCGGGGAGGGTCCCCTCGGCACGGGGCTMGTTGGAGCTGCACCCCTCAGCAGACCCTGGGCAGMTCYTTGCCATCCCTGATAAATCCCTGCYRAGGGGATGACACCAGCTGCAGCCCTGCACGGCCTCCCCGTTCCTGTCACATGGGGGATGTGTGCCCAGCACCAACCCGCATGGCAAACACCCCCCTTCCTTCCTTCCCTTCCTTCCCCAGCAACGTGGCGTAGGAAGAAAATGAGCATCAGCCCCCAGCCTGGCCCCAGCTCACAAAACACCRTGCCCTGGAATTGCCCTGTCCCCTGGGCCGAGGCTCCCACCCATTCCAAACCCATCTGGGAACCTCCTGCTCCAGGGAGGCTCTGCCATGTGCTGGGTGGCACCTTGCTGGTCCCCAATATGTGCCAGCTCCTCGGTGGGCCAAGAGGCTTGCCCAGAGCAGAGGGTCTCTCTCCTGTTCCCCTCACTCTGGCAGAGCACTAAATAAACAGTGACGAGGGGAACCTCGTTAATCCTGGGCTTTCATTTTACAAAAAGCCATTTAGAGCTGGCTCTGCAGGCAGTTATCAGAGCACAGGGGAGGTTTTCCCAGCAGGACCTTAATTCCCTCCACAAATAAAGCCRGAGGGAGGGAGAGCACAGCTTGTGKCTGTGATAGCTGAAGGCTTGAGGGGGATTTTTGGGGCCAGCCTTGAAGGGGCTGATTACCCCTGCAAGGAGCAGGGAGGGTTGTGGAGGGATTTCCCTGCTCGGCAGTGTTTCAGGGCGATTCCTGACATGCCATATCCTTTCCCTGGAGCAGCAGTGCTGGCGTGACCCTTCTCATGGCCACAGGGAAAGGACTGGGAAGCYTCAGGAGCCCGAGTTCCAGCCCTTGTCCCACACGGACCCGGTTTTCCGGGAGCAGTGCACATCCCCGTGGCACATGGCAGTGCTCTGGAGCCAGGTCAGGATCAAAGCGAAGTCACAGGGGCTTGGGGCGTTACCAGGGAGGCAAAGTCCTGCGGTGGATTTGGTTCCTGTCTCATCCCTGCRACTTCATGGACACGCAGCAGCCAAGGGCACGTGCCTGGGGGYATCCCATGCCCTGTCTGTGCACACTCATTCCCTGTTTCAGGGGGTCCCCGTTTATAACCCCATCCAGAATGGACAACTGGGGGCTTGCCAGGCAGCTCAGAGCTATTGATTTTCCAGCAAAAGATTAATTTGGCTGAGGATTGATCACTTTTTCTGTCCATCTGACTTGAGAGGAGACAGAACAGGCTGTGTCTGGAAAGGAGGGAACAGCAGTGATGGTATTCCCAAGTGTTCCTGCAGCACTGGTGGGTCACACCATGGGGGAACACAGCCCGGGACAGACCTGCAGCCCAGACTGGAAATTTTGTTATTTTATGTYAATCCTGACTCCTCTATACTCTGATCTCTCTCCTTTCCCACATCAAATGTAAAACCCTTTTGGAGGCTYCTGGCTGCATTAATCTTGTTTTGCYCTCACTGCATCCTRGGGCAGCTCCTGTGGCTCGGGAATGCTGCTGCCCTGTCACATCCCCACTGCCCCCTCCCCACTGTCCTCTCCTGCAGGAGCAGGATTAACCCTGCCASTGGGAGGCAAGGACAGGCATAATTCAATTTTTTTTTTCAATAAAATGACTATTTTTTAATGCAGGAGATGTTCCTGGGGTGAGCAGCACCGAGCCACAATGCAGGGGACAGAAAGTCTCCGCTTTAAGAGCAACTATTAATTGAATTTATCCAACTCTTGTCAAGATTACACTTTTGTGCAATGACCTTTACCACCATAAAAGCAATCCATAGAAATGGGCATTTGGGGGGATATCTGGGTCTATCCAGTGATTCACTACCAAACCCTGAGCAGGCAAAGCAAAACCTCTCTGTCCTTCAGTTTCCCCCCTGCTAACCAGGTTCAGTTCTCTTTCCTGTGTCATTTTGGGCGGCCAACGCCCTGAACACCTTGTCCTCGGAGAGCAGCGACTGTCACGTCCCCGCCAGCAGGTGCCACTTCCTCATGCCTGCGGTGGTGAAAGCTCCCGTTGCTGAACAACGGAGCGATGCCGTTGTTGGAACCCCGCAACCTCCACACCCCAAAGGTGCCGGGCTCCCATCCCAGCCCGTGCCTCGGGTTCGGAGCGCCCGAATCAGTTTTGTGTAGSAAATGCTCTAAAAGGGACTCGATAGCTCTTTTATTTCCACACCAACAGCTGCACTGAGGATGAAATCCTTAGTTCAGTGCATTGGCTGAATTTTCTGCTCCCGCGCTGACAGTATAAATCCCTTCTCCAGAGGGGGAAAAAATGATTTTTCCTCCTTGTGTCCCTCTGGGAGGGGGAAGCAGAAGGTGACTCAGCATTCCTGCCCGGTCCCTGCTGTGTCACCACGCCAGGCTCYGATGGCAGCGCGGTTTTCGTGGCGCGGGGAGCGCTCCCGGAGCGGGAAGAGCGGCGGGAACGGACCGCGATTGTCGCCAAACTGCAGCCGCTGCTGGGGAAACAGCCAGCGCCGAGCTGGGGGGATGGACAGCCCGCAMACCCGCCTGTCTGCCTTATTTTATTTGCCTTATTTGCCTCATTTTATTTGCCTTATTTTATTTGCTTTAACACCCTCTCAAACCGCAGCATTTCTGCCCTTTCTTTCTCATTTTATCCAAAATAACCCCTCGGACTCTTTACGTTCAACCAGCGTTCTTTTATTGCTGCTGCTTTGTCCCGTTTGCACAGGGTCCGGCAGTTTTCACACAATGCTGTACATTTATTTCTGCGCATTTATTCACTCCTTATCACCCCACACAGCTGCGATGGGGGGGTGGGTGTATCTATCCCACTTTGCTCGGAGGGACTGTCGCTCCATAAAGCGTGAGGGAGCCTTTTTGGTGGGTTTTTAAGAAATAAACAGCGTTTTTTGGGGGGGAGCACACACAGCTGTTGCCCAGGCTYGGAAAGGGAGGTTCCTTTTGGCTCTGGCTGCCTTTTGAATGAGGAGGTGAGTGCTGGCAGAAAAAACACTATGAATGCTTTGAAGAAAGAGATGGATCTGCTGTTCAGGGAGAAAAACCTTTCCCAACTACACCATCCCAGTTTGTGGAAGCATAAAAAGTGCTGGGCACTGAGTCTAGACTGGGATCTTCTCTCTTACACCTTCAAGATTCCCTTTATCAGGTGCCCCCACAAAGCACGGTTGTGGCCAGTGATTGTCACTCAGGGAGAGCAGAGCCAGAGYTTGGGCACAGCCGTGGGCAGCAGGACAGGGCGGGCTGTGAAATCCACTGTTGAATTAAAAAAGAGCTTCCCTCTGGAGCTTGGGGTGGTTTGACAAGGGGAAGATAGACGGGACCMTTGGAGCGGAGCAGGACAGCAGGAGCTGGGCTGGAGAACCTGCAGGTGCTGGAGAAAMAGCTCCCTGCTCCAGGCTTGGTGTGGCTTAGGAGGATTCAAAACCCCCAGTGTGTGACACCCCAGCCATCCCCACTGTGCTGCAGGGGCAGCTCCTCTCTGGGATAAATTTTCTCCCCTGTGGGATAACCATTCTCCCTAAAAAGTGGCTGCAGCACAGGGGTGGGCTGATAATTCATACTCAAATTTCTATAATTCCACTTCCGTGGGCCCAAAGCCCTGGAATCTCCCTCCACATCTGTTGCACACAAAAATCGGATTAGTTACTCCCAGTGCAATGAGCCAATARTGACACACTTGTGAGAGACATTGATTATTTATTTCAGAGCTGCACAAGCCTGGGTGCTCGCTGGGATTYCACAAATCAAGCCATGGCAACTATCAAAATYTTTTACTATTTATACATTTTAGCAGACAAAGGCATTTGTGTTAATTTGCTACAAGTTACACAGTTCTCTTATTAATTATTATACTGTCTTCTATTGGASGATGGTTTTCTTGCTTCCCATGCTAATTAGTCCATGCGCTCTGTCTTTCTCTTGTTTTAGGTCTGTGGGTTTCTTGATTCTGTCAAATGTCCTCATAGGTGAGTAAATTCTGCATTCTTTGTGCCTGGTATCAGTAGCATGTCCTTCTTCCCAAACTTTGTTAACCTACCCCTGAGATTATTGGGAAATGTCAAACCTTTACCGTTAACAAGACAATTCTACCTATAAGCAATTTGTTTTTCTAACACCTGGACAGCACTTAGGACTTATTGGCTGTTACCTCTTTCACAGATTAAATCTCCCTTATTGTTGATTAGGCTTGAAAATATACAAAGATCAAAGAACATCCTTTCTTAAGAAAATTTTACGCAACAGTGCCACGCTCAGGACGAGAGGACATAATTTCAAGCTGCGCCWGGGGAGGTTTAGGTCAGAGATGTAGAGGAATTTCTTCACAAGAAATGTGATTAGACTGGAATGGGCTGCTGAGGGAGGTGGTGGAGGAGCAGTCCCTGCAAATGTTTAAGACTGGACGTGACACTCGGTGTCATGGTCTGCTTGACAGGGTGGTGTTGGGTCACAGGTTGACCCCSATGGTCTCAGAGTACAAAATAATTGATCCCCTGGCTCTGTGATCAATCCCGCCACTCCCAAGATGGCGGCGCAGCCCTCCCGCCACTCYCAACATGGCGGCCGGTAGTGCAGCGCGCATGCGCCGTCACCTCTGCCGCGCCTCGGGCCCKCCTGGAGTGGCGCCACTCTCAAGATGGCAGCGGCGCTCTCTGCGCATGCGCGGTGCGCCCCGCCGCGCCCATCATGGCGGCGCGGCAGTGACGGGCCGGGCGCGGTGGCACCGAGCGGCGGAGCGGCTCCGGCGCGATGATCCCGAGCGAGGAGGTGTCGGCCCGCAGGAGGGAGATCGAGGGCAAGCTCAAGCAGGTGGGGCTGGCCTTGGGACGCGTTGTGGGCGCTGCTGGGGCAGAGGGCTCGGCCCGGGCCCGCAGCCCCTTGGCGTTGCCGGGGAGACGAGATTGGGTCTGGAGGTTCCCACCGGGCCTGGGGGCGTCCCGGGATCCCTCAAGGTCCTCGTTATCCCCCTCCGGGCCTGGTAGCCCCCCAGGATCCCTTCAAGGCCTGCTTTTCAGGGTCAGGGGGTATCTCTGCCCYCCACTTTGGGCCTGGGCTCCCCCTGTTCGTTCCTGGGAGCATCACTGGGGTCTCCTGTCAGGTTCSAGAGCAGTCCTGGCAGGCTGCTGTCCCCCTCTACCTGTGGCCTTTAAGGACGTAAATGCAGCCCCTGTGGGCTGCTCTTCCCCTCTATCTGTGGGCTTTAATGCCTTAAAACCAGCCCCCAACTTATCASATTGGTGGCTGCTTTGCATTGACCTCTTGAGYTCCCAGGGGATTTGGGAAGTGCCARTGCAGCACATATACTGTGGCAGGGAAATGTTCTGAGTCGTTGTGCCTCAGTGGGAAAGGTGTTAATTTTATGTTGTGCTGAGTGAGGCTCGTTGCATTGAAGGGAAAGGAGTAATCCATAAATCCTTCACTCATTACATGATGTGTCCCCATCTTGGGTCATTTACCCTGATTTCTGTTAAGAAGTGCTATTGTTAAAAGGTAGCCTCAGCATCAGACCAAACATCGTTTGCAGCAGTGTTTACAAGATTTTTAAAAACATGTGTGTCATGTTTAGTGACTTTAATCATAGTGCCCAGAATTCAAGAGTATTTTTTCATCCTACTGACAGGAAGAAGAAACTCTGTCCTTTATCAAAGAGAGCCTCGAGAAAAGTGACCAGCTCACCAAGAACATGGTAGGGAGGTCCTMATGTTGGGCCTGGGGTTTTTCTTAGATTTTTAGGTTTATTAGTTTTCAAGGCTGTTGTTGTGCCCATCTGAGGGATGGAGAAATCAATCACTTTGTGCTGCAGTGACTGAGCCAAGGGGAAACCTGAGAAATGCTTCAGTCCTGAGCTTTTCTCCTGCTCTGCTGAGGGCTCRGATGAGCTGTTGGCCTCATCTCTGCTACAGTCAGTCCTCTCTCTTGGGGAAAAGGTATTAATAGACCTCAGATTAGTTTGTGCAACAGCATGGTGTTGTTGCTTCATAAATTCAGGTTTTGTTTGGAGTTTTACTTTGTGAGTGTTCTGTGTCAATGTAAAAAGTAATTATTGTTCTGTAATTCCTCGTAAGCCCTCAGCTTATGTCCAGTTTTGGGCTCAATGCTTTAAAAAAGTCATAGAAGCACTGCCAGAGAAGTGTGGAAAACATAACRTAGGAGTCAATCTCATAGGAATTACCTTTTGGCCTAGAAAAGTGGCACTGAGGCACCCTTTTATGAGCTTGCTATGGTTTTCCACCTTTCAGGCGCAGTATCACAGTCCTCTTTAAAAACCAAATGTCTGTGGTGGAAAAGAACTGGTTCTTGTTCACCTCCTGTTTRGCTCAGAGGTGTGCAGCAGAGTGACTCCTGGTTTGTGCTTTTGTTGCTCTTTTTACATGGGGCACCTCCAGGCAGTTCCTGWGGATTCATTTTCTGCTGACAAACAAATTTTTACTGTCTTAGAACATTATCTTCACTCTTTACAAAAATAACATGCAGGATTGGCACACCCCTGTTTGGCAGGTGATCCGTTTTGTGATTGTTATTAAAAATCAGAACATAGAGGGATGGAAACAGCTGCTAAGGAGCCATGGCAAATTAGTAGCAGAGCCCAAAAAGAGAAGCTGAATCCTGAAGGTCCCTAATTTTCTTGCTCTAACTCCTATCTCCCTGCATGGGATCCATTGGAAGGAAATCCTCAGCCACTGGTTTCCCTCTTGGTGTGTAGGTTTCGATCCTGTCCTCCTTTGAGAGCCGTTTGATGAAGCTGGAGAACTCCATCATCCCTGTCCATAAACAGACAGAGAACCTGCARCGCCTGCAGGAGAATGTGGAGAARACCCTGTCCTGCTTRGATCATGTCATCAGTTAYTACCATGTGGCCAAGGACACAGAGAAGATCATAAAGGAAGGGTGAGTTGGGCAGAGAGATCTTGCTGGGAGCTTCATCCTATTGGATTTTTGAGATAGAGGTAGTGGAGCTGACTCCACACACCCGTTGTGTGCTTGGTGCCCTTTCCACACTCTTTCTTCACCCACAGTTCACAATGACCTGTCGTTCAGCCATTCCCAGAGGGCAAAGACAGCTCAGACTCTGCTCTGGTGTCTCTTCCAGATTTTGCAGAGGTGCTGCCATAGAAATCTCATGAGCCCTGGGGGCTTCTTTGTTTTCCTCTGTCCTTATCTCAAAGGCTSTCCCTGCTCATTGAGGTTGTCACTGCTTTCAGGATGAGCCAGAGCTGTTCTGGAGCTTGCTTCTTGGGGACAGGGTTGGATGGCTTTTCTCTGGGTGGGATGTGCAGTTCCCTCTGCTTTCCATCAGGGCCTGTTTGGGAGAGGAAGGCAAGGCTTAGAGTTGTGTTCTGCTCCATCATCAGTACTTCTGTACTTGCTTTACTTGTGTGGATTGGGTACCTTGCTGTGGCATTGAGTGGAGSCAAAAGGGAATTCCATCATCTCCTCCTAGTTGAAGAAATAGGGATTGAAATTTTCCTAGTTATTTTCATCCTGAGTTTGGGGTCTGGTCCTTTCTTGTTGTCTTCTTTTTTTGCTTCTTGGGACACTACTTCTTATTTCTGGTTTTATATACAGCCCCACTGGGAGGTTGGAGGAATACTTGAACTGCATGGACAAAATCCAGAAGGCAGTGGAGTACTTCCAGGACAACAATCCGGACAGCCCGGAGCTGAACCGTGTGGTAGGTCATGGATCTGGAATCAGGCATGGATGAGAGAGGGACAGACACAGCCCTGCTGCTTGTCCCCTGCTGGGAGAGGCTGTGGGTTTGCTGCCTGGGAAAGGGGGTGTTTGGGCACAGCTGAAAGAATGACTGCATTGGCTTCTGTTGAAGTCTGTACTGGCAGCATTTCTGCTCCTGGCATTTTGCTCTCCCTGCYGTGCCAGGAGGACTCTGATAGCAGCTCTTGCACCTGTGGAAGAGATGATTGAACCTCCTCCTGAGCAGCTCTTGTCAGTCCTTCAGCTGCTTGAGCAGAATGGGTGATCTGTTTAAATCCTACTTGAAGACTGAACAACTCCCAAGCAATTTTTTAATTTAATTCACTTTGAAAGTCTCTCAGACACAAGTATGGTTGCAGTTTGAAGCATGCAGTACTCAACAGTGGTTGGGAAGGATGTTGTTATGCAAAGTTACTCAGTCATGAGTGACTGATTACAGAAGTCCTGTCCTGCTGTTTTGTRCCAGAAATCCCTCTTTGAACGGGGSAAGGAATCCCTGGAGTCAGAATTCCGCAGCTTGATGACRCGACACACCAAACCAGTGCCACCCATCCTCATCCTGGACCTGATCAGTGGGGATGAGGAGATGGAGACACAGGAGGAGATGTCCCTGGAGCACCTCCCAGAGAGTGTCCTGCACGACATCATCCGCATCTCGGGCTGGCTGGTGGAGAACGGCAGGAATCAGGGTGGGTGGTGCTGCCTATGCTCCCTTSTGGGCACCTTAATGATGCCTTAGTGGCACCTTTTAGCTGAGTAGTTCCATCTTTCCAGCACCTGAAGATGCTGCTTTTTCTTTGTAGTGAGACTGAAGCGATGGTTTGTCAGTTGAACAGAATGAGCTGTGTAAATAAAGCMCAAATTATCTTAATGCAAAATCTGTCCTGTAGCAAAAATCCTCTGCACTTGCTTCTATAATGCCTTCAGATGGAGCTGCAGGTATCCAGTGCTCAGATTTTATAAATGTRTAAGACACTGGGCACTTAATCCCATTTGGGAAATATTTACAAACAGAATTTTTTGTATGAAACATGACCAAGGGCAGGGGGAAAGCAGCACAGACTTTTTTCACTCTGTATATGTCTCTCCTGTTCTGCAGCATCAAGAACTGCCTAGAGCTTTATAGTCCTTTATTTAAACTTTTCTTTTGGTATTGAATGACTTTGTAGACTTGTCCAGGAAATGTGAATGTTCRCATTCATGCAGCTCCAAGAATCACCCCCCACTCAATGATTTACTCCTGAGGGGGGGATTACTGTGCCTACCAAGTAGGATGAACATTCTTAAAAGCTTCTTAAAAATTTTTCCATGATCAAAGGCAACTCAAGGATATAGAGCATATTTTATCAGTCAGTTTGTATTTTGCTTTCAAATGACGAGCATCTCATTAAATTCCTGAGTGCCCTGAATCCTGAAAAGTGTGTAAAGTCTCATGCTGGAAACTGAGCACTTGAATTGACAACGTCTTGCACAAACGTCTCCTATCAGTTCCACCACTTGGTAGTGGTGGAATTAACGTTGTGTGTGTTGGGAGGGCTGGAATGAATGCTACAGGGRGAGGGAGAAAAAGTTTTTGAAGAATACAGGGGTGGCTCTGGGAGGGAAAATGCTGACTTGGGGTCCAACACCGATTCTATTAAATCCCCTTAGGGACACAAAGTATTTGCTTTACCATATAGCGTTTCCTTTTTGCTTAGAATCTTATTTTTACCTTGTCTCCACAGATTTTATGACTGTTTACTTCCAAATCCGCTCTGTGCAGCTGGACCGCTCCATCAAGGGGCTGAAGGACCATTTCCGTAAGAACAGCTCTTCCTCTGGGGTGCCATATTCCCCTGCCATTCAGAACAAAAGGAAGGACACCCCCACCAAAAAGCCAATCAAGAGACCAGGTGAGTCCCTGGAGAGGGATCACTGCTCTGGGTATTGAACATGTCTTCAGGTGCTTTCACTGCTGAGGTATTTCTGTGTATAAAATGTGCTTTTAAGACAGGAGCAGGGGTAAGGTTTTGGAGGTAAGCACCTCTTCTCTGCCATGGATTCAGGGATTACAGTTTCTGTCTGTCTGCCAAGCCATCAGGTCTGTTCTCTGAGTGCTGTAAAGGGAGGAGAGAGGCCCTGTATGCAGGGAGAGAAAAGGCCTTAACAAAAGAGATGAGTAAAAAGAGACCTGAGAGGGCTGTAAAAGGATTTGATCTGAGAACACCTGTCCTCAGCCTTGGCATATGGAATATAGTCTGTACCACAGCACACAGAAAGCTCATGTCTGATAAAATAMCTCACTTCAGTCATTAGCTATGAATAAATTATTATTGTGCTAGAAAAGCAAGAAGCCCCCGGGAGCTGAGATGGAGTTTAGGTGGGTGCCTACAAAAATGAGATACAACRTTGTCTGAATTTTGGAAAGGCTCTTAAAGCTCTTGCCTCAGCCTGTCTTTGGAACAGCTATAAATGTGGCTGGTGGRTTATTCCTCCTCTCCTCACAAGGAGTAGTTTTGCTGCATTTTGTGCAGCTGGTGGGGTTGGTTACTGTGCAGTWTGGGAGTGTGAGGCTGGAGTTCCCATCTCTGGAATGTGCCATCTA
This sequence comes from Malurus melanocephalus, assembly GCF_030028575.1. Lineage (NCBI taxonomy): Eukaryota > Metazoa > Chordata > Aves > Passeriformes > Maluridae > Malurus > Malurus melanocephalus. Next base: position 487,759 of record NW_026623613.1, read on the forward strand.
GTGRGAGCACAGCCAGGAGGGCCAGCAAAAGCCAGCACAGGGATATTGTCCCTTTGTGTTTCAGCACCCTGTTGTCTCCTCTGTAAGAGTGATCACGTCAGGAAAGTCCATCATTCTGTGGGTTTACCTGGCAAATACTCCCCTTCCCTATTTTGTCCTGTGTTGCCCAAATATTTTAGTGGGTTCAGGAAAACAGTAAGAAATGTGGGCAGGGTCTGGGAATGGATGGGATGGAGAAAGGGAGGATGAAGAAATACCCATTTTAATTGTGTTATGTTTATTTTTATAATCCTGATGTGAATGCAGTCCTCATCCCAGGTAATGTGTGTCTATGTGTGTGTGTGTCCTGGCCCTGGTGCTCGCTCTCTTCACTCCTGTGTGTGGAGAGGCTTTGCTGGGCCTCTTCTTGCTACAGCAGAGGGTGTGCCTGGGATATTTGGAGAGGGAGGGCTGCCTGGGGAAGGCTGAGGCATACAGACATCACCCCTCTGGTCTTCTAAAACCAATCTGTGCCATTGCTGCTGTGCCCTGGAGCTGTTCCTGAAAGCTGATGTGCGAGTTGGTCTGTGAATTAAGTGGATTTTCCCCTGKCAGCAAAGAACCTCATAAGGCCCAGAGGCACTGAAAGGTGCCAGTGGGGATCTGTAGTTGAGCCATGGGAAGCTCAACTACAGGTTGGAGATACTTCAGATTTGGCCCATAGTTCTCAGTCATCACCTGATTCTGAAAAGATTCCTGTGTTTTTATTGCTATGAATTCAGCATGGTCAGCAAACATTTCTAAGCAGCCTRGCAAGTGGTCACATCTCCCCTGTGYTCTAGGTARAGAGTCAGGGCTGGGGGAGATATTTTGTTTTCATGGGYAGATTATTTAAAAAATCCTAGGGATTTTTAAAATGTGTCTCAAATCTTGGGAGAAGAGAGAAAGGGGCCCACAGATTGGAGAGCACAAGTTCCTACAAACAGGACTCCTCCAAAGTGGATGCATTTGGGCATCTGGAATTACTTGTCGTGAGGACAGTCTCAGCTGTAGATGTGCCAGAAGATTTTCATGTCTTTATGAACCAGTTYAATTGGATGCTGTGAGATGGAGCAGGTAGAAGTCACAGAGCATGGTCTGAATGCACTTACAGAGCTGATGGTGCATGAAGGAAAGAGTGGCTCAAGTGATCCATTGGGTTATTGTTCATCTCAAGAAAAAATAGTGGCTCATTTGTCTCCAGTCTTCCATGAAGCAGACAGAGAACCAGACTATAGCTCTTGAAGGACAGTGGGGGTTCAACCTTCAACACCAGCCATCTCTTAGGACTGCTGAATAGTACTTAGGTGAAATTAAAAATGGAGAAGAATAGAGTCTTTGGGCAGAGATTCACTGGTTTTTTTTCTGCAGTTCCATCAGCTTTCAAGCACAGCTCTTGAGGTGGAGGTCTTATRCCCTCTTCATACTGGCACAGTGGCTCCCTTCGGAGCAGTATCACTTGGTGGTGCTTGATTCCCCTGGGTTTAGCCTTTGTTCAATTTGGACAAAGGTTTTTTTCTGTTCAGTTATTTTATTTCAGTAAGTAAAGCCAAGTTCTGCCAAKCTGGGTTCCAGATGAGTTGATTTCCTTGGTCCTTAAGGAAGAATATCCCAGTGCACACCCCAATGCACACTTTAACCTGTTGCAAGGGGTAAATAACMAACTAAATCTGATGTGCTATAGCTTTTTATACCACAAAACAAAGCACAAGAGAGGTCAAAGGGAAGGTGAAGTATTTAGGGGCAGGGTAACAAGGCAGAGATACCCTCAGTGACTATGTTGAATTCTAGAGAACAGTGTCCATATCCATGTGGTGTTTCAGAGGGTCTTATCTCCATTCCTGTTTTATCTGTTGGTGTACCCCATGCTGTCTCCTGTTGTTACATCATCCAGTTAAAAATCTGACTGCTGGTGATTCTTCTGAAGCAGACTTGTCTCCTCTTAAATGACACTTGACAGGTCAAGTTGAACTGATGAAGCAATTTGTGGGCTTTTTCTGGTTTTAGTTTGCTGTTTGGAATGCCRGCACTCTGTCTCAGAGAGCAGATAGGTTCCCAAATCACCCTGCTGCAAACATAGCTGCATAAAATAAAGCTGCTCTGTGATGCCTGTAGACCCTGTGCTCTCTTGGTGGATTGATAGCAGCAGGCAGCTCAGCAACTCTGAATTTTTGGGGAAGGWTGGGGCCACCTGGCCTGGCTGCCTGTGAAAACCAGAGAGCTTTGTCTGGCTTCATACAGATTTCTGCAGCTGGTGCTTGAGAAAAGAGGATGTGTTGTCCTCCTGCTTGGATAGAAAACTGCCTAGTGGAAGAGAGAAACAAGGGAATGAGTTGCAGTTGGAAAAATGTGGCTCATGCATGGCCAAACCCCACTCTGTGCAACAACTGGGCCACAGAAGGAAAGGTCTGAGTTGTTTTTTTTTAACCTTTTCAAACTACAGGGGAGCCTTTTCCAGTTTCCTTAGTGCTCCAGTGAGGTGCTACCTGAAGGCAGGTTGAGTAGCAGAACAAAGAGTCCATTTCTGCTTCCCACACTGATCACTGCCTGGCTTGAATGTGATGTTTTCATTAGTAGCTGAAACACAGTCCCATTTGGTTAGAGAGCTGCCTAATAGGGGAAAACAATCCTGGAACAAAAGCATTTGGCTTCCACCAGAATCCATTAAAGCCTAATTATGATGCCAAGTCAAAGGGATGCAGCAGAAGTGAAGTGATGCCCCCGGACACCGAACACTCGGTGTGTGTCAGTAAACACAGGTAATTGTGCTTATGCAAATAAAATGCAGCATAATCAGCTCCTGAAATTGAGAAAAAGAGGAAAAAAATTGAAAAAGAGAAGAAACCATGAAGGGTGGGCTGTGAAAATCTCTGCTGCATACCAGCAGATGAGATCCAGCAGTTGTACTGTGTGCTTGGTTTTCACACCAATTCACTCTTTACTTTTATTCCTTTKTATTTTTCCCCTCCCCCTGGTTGCTTGAAAGTGTAAAAGATAAAAGAACAGGTGGAAGAACAGTACCTGGGCTGAGCTTCTCTGCAGCAGCTGGGCCATGGGAGCAGCAGTAAGGAAGAGCYCTCCTTGCTCAGAGGAACTTGCTGGTGTGCTCAGGCTCTTGAGGTTGCTGCAAGTAGCTAAGAATAAAGTGGACATGTGGGGTGTGAAGAGCAGGAGGAAGCTTGGAGGAAGAGGCATAGCCCTCTCACTTGATCATCATGCAGAAACTTAGGAGCAAATGCATCAGCCAGCAAGGGTGTAAGTCTTCCCACCTCCCAGGTGTGGGTCAAGAGGGGAGAGGTTTCCTGCTGGAAGAAAATGTTTTATGGATATGTGTGGTTTTTTTTTTTTTCTTTACAAAGTGGTTGAGAACGCTCTGAACTGGTAGAAGGACAATATTGCCAGTGAAATATTACATTTTGGGAACCATGTTCTGTCATTTAATAAGTGCACCAGGTTAAGGCAGCTTGGTGATTCAGGAGAAACTTCTCTTTCCTGGTTCTCCCCCACTGTCTGGGGGACCTGAAGTTTCCTTTCCCTTGCCATAAATCCCTTTATGGGATGAAGCTGTCCTGCAGCCTGGAATGTTTTCTGCAGCAGTGTGTACCTGGGCTCCCTTCAGTATCTGGGCAGCCAACACTCATTTCCAGGCTGCACTGTGACTCACAGTTAGTGGTGGAAGTAGAGATTTTCTGCATGCTTTAAGTATTTACTACTTTATAGTGGAAGAACAATTCTTAATTTTGCCAGCAGCATTTTTATTTTTTTGGCTTCTTCATTTACTCAGCCCAGTTCTGTTTCATTTGGGTCTCCTATAGAAACCCCTTCCACCTTCCCAAAACTTCCAGTTCCCTGTTGTGCAGGCCACTGCAAAGCTCTGCTGTGAGAGGGTGTCCGTGTGCTTGTGATAATTGTAGCTTGTTGCATGACAACTAACCTTTTAATGTGGAAACACTGCCTAGGCTTCAGTTGTCACATTAATGCTTTGTTTTGTGCTTTCCAGCTGTATATCCAGCACTGCCTTTTGTTCAGTTCTGTCTGGTTTTTGTGTGTTTAAAGTATAAATCTTTTAACCCAGTGTTATTTTTTTTCCATGGTTTTAATTGATTTGCAGTTCTTTAGAAGAGAAGTGTCTTGGGGATTAGGGTGGCTTAGTGCAAGTTAGACATGGGTGGGCAGCATCCATTACTCTGGAATTCCTGTGATGGGAATTGCTGCTGCAAAAAAAGCCCAGAGGTTGTCACCCTTTTACTGCTTCCTGTACCATTCCTTGTCTCGGCTCTGGGACTCCTGATGGCTCTTTATTGATTATGCTCAGAAAATACCCCTTGGAAAGGCACCTCTTACCAAGTGGCAGCAGTTGTGGTTCCAAGGAGCAGGCATCGTGTTGCCAGACAGGATTTGTCCATGTGCAAAGCCCTGCTTCCACAGCTGAGGAAAAGCAGCAAACCTTCAGTACCAAATTCAATAAACCCTTYACAGGGATGGGAGCTTCATGCCTTYCMTTCTCTGATTGTGTTTATCACTCAGCCATACCATGCTGCCTGTCCAAAGTGATTCTGTATCCCTGGCTGGAATTTACACCCCCAGCCTCAAAGCAGGGACACATTCTGGAAATGCCATTGTATCTGCACACTTGGACATGAGTTTGGGGTTCACGTTCCCGTGCTGAGCATCCTCATTGGTGCCCAGCACSCTCTTGCTGGGCCCAGGTGACTTGCTGGTGGAGGGCTGGTGTTCTGGGTTTGTTTTCTTTCACTCATTTTCTAGGTCTTCTTGTCTCTTCTCTCTGGTTCTGGTGACAGGCACGATCCGTAAGGCTCAGAACCTTCTGAAACAGTACTCTCAGCATGGTCTAGATGGGAAAAAGGGGGCCTCTAACCTCATTCCTATGGAAGGTAATCACAGCTYGAGCTACTTCACCCTTGACTTTCTCTGTGTATCAGTCTTGCTTTCCCAAGCGGGGCTTCCATTAGTTCAKTGCTTGGTGGACAGCTTTGGATTGGGGAACCAAATTATTTTTAYTTYATTTATTCTATTTCTTCAGAATTTAGTATCTGAATTTCAAAGTCTCTGTAAAAGTGAGTAGAAGTGGAGAGGAAAGTTATTTTAACATTGACCCACCACAGCCACCTGGATAATGGAAGCTCTCCTGATATCTGCTTGTGGGATACTGTTTTCTTTTTGCCTGGACTTTGAGACATTCATTTTCCTAGTGACCTTTCCAAACCTGATGCTGAAGTGTTGGACCACAGGTAGCTCAGTGCTTTGTGCCTGTATATGACCTAGATAGCCTAAATGGCTATCTCCTGTTTTCTGACCTCCTCTGCTTCTAGAGGTTGTGCCAGATAAGGARGAAGAGGCTTCAAAGCATCTCTAAGACATTCCTGCCTCCTGCTATGAATCCATCCAAAGCTGGTCTCTTCAGCAYCTCTTCTGCAGTCTGCTAAACCCCAGAGGGTGACTAATATCACTCATGTGGGGGAAAAATCTCATGATGAGCAGGAGAGAGGCTTGGATTTGTGATTGTTGTTGGTAAAAAATGGATTTTGGTTCCTGGTATCCCATTCAGATGTATGGCAGAAGGTTCGAGTAAACAACTCTAAGGTTCCAGGAAACAATTCACACTTCTCATCAGGTTTCAAAAGGTTGCTACTGCTTATATAGCCCAACAAAAGGATTTGGTCAGGAAGCATTCCTGGGACTGTGTAGGGAAAAAGATGTCCATCAGATGCCATAAGCCAGGCTCGAAGCAGCTTCCAGCAGAGTGAGCATCCTTGCTGTGAGCACCCTGGATAAATTGCGCCTTCTGTTTGTGCGGCTGCCATCTCACTAGGTCATGAGCATGACTTGCGTGTTAAGCACCTTTCCGATGCCCTGAGCGACAAGCACGGGCCGGCTGCGGGTAAGTACCGGGTTGGCACTGGGAGCCAGCTGGTCCCCCCTGCTTCCCAGCATGTCCCACTGTCGTGGTGTAGCTGGGGCTGTTCTCCTCCATGGGCAGTCCCAAAGCATGAGCCTCCTCTGGCTAAGAAGCTCTGGCTCCTCTCAGTAGAATTGACTCTTACTAATTATTCCCTCCCYAAGCCCTCAGACAGGGAACCCCAAMTTTGTCCAGCCAAAGGTCACCATGCTGAGGGACATTTTCCTGCTGGTCTGCTGGGTGCTGAAGCAAAGCAAGCAGGAAGGGGATCAATGCAGCAAATGCTACAGTGGGCCACTGCACCATGGGCAGTCTGTGTGTCCTCTGCTGACAAAACTTTTTAAATGTCAATGAGTGACCTGTCAGCATAGGGAAGAATTGGTTCTTTCTCCATCAAAAGTTGCTGGGAGAAGAGAAGCAGCAGCCTATAGCTTAGAGAAGGCCTCTGTCATCTTACTGTCCTGCAGGATGGTGTCTGTCTGTGTCTGTCCTGCAGACACATCCAGCAGTGGTTGGCATGGGTTGGTGCTGACCCTTGTATCACTTCTCATGCCTACCATGTAGGATTTTTGATGGATCTTTGACCAAGACATGCATATTCTAGGACTTAGGTATTTGCATTTGTATGCAGCATTGTGTGRCAGGTAACTCACCTAACTGTGCTGATATTCCTGCTTCATAGGATGTAAATGTTCATCAGCCTGATTTTTATCTTATTTCTGCAAGTGGGAAGAAGCTGCCTTCCAGGACAGCCTTTATTTCCCAGAAGTGTTGATGCCAAATGGCAGTTCTTCATCTGCATGACGGATGGAGATAAGGAATTCTAAAAATACAAGCAGAGATATTGAATAATTCACCTCAGACCTTCCTGAGTTTAGTACTTTGTGTTCAAGCCYTTGATTAAATTTAGTCTGTATCCCAGAAGAGCTCCAAACTTCCCTTCTGTCACGAGGCTGGAAAGAGGTGGTGCCCTGATGTGCATTTCCTGAACTGCGGGTGACTTTTCCTGCCTCCTGCAGGGTACTCAGAGCTTCCCACAACAAACGCAGGGCAGGTGTGGTGAGAAGATGACTCTTGTTCTCACACATGGATGGGTACAAAGCCAGAACCAACTTCATGTTCCTTGTGTAAACCAAAGGCATCTTGGCCTTGCAGGGAGGGAYGACGTCTTCGACATCGAGATCGACGCCTACATCCACTGCGTCAGTGCCTTTGTCAAACTGGCCCAGAGCGAGTACCAGCTCCTGACAGAAATTGTCCCAGAGCACCACCAGAAGAAGACCTTTGATTCTCTCATCCAGGTCAGTTGAGTCCCTGTGCTTGTGGAGGATGCTGGGGTTGTCTTCCAGGAGCTGTTCAAGGAACTGGGGCCTGCACAAAGCCTGGAGAGCACGTGCTTGGGGCCCCCCACAAATGACCCATGAGCCAAGTGGGCATCTGGAATGGGTGTCCTGCATTGAGCCTTTTGTGTTGCCTGGGCAAAAGTCCTGCTGCCTCCTCCTGAGTSTCTGGCTTTGTTGCAGGAGTCATTGGATAACTTGATCATGGAGGGTGATAACATTGTCTCAGCTGCCCGGAAAGCCATCATCCGACACGACTATTCAGCTGTGCTCACAATCTTCCCCATCCTGAAGCATCTCAAGCAGATGAAGCCAGAATTTGACCAGGTCTTGCAGGTAAATTTGATGGGATTGGAGTAGATCCTGTGGCTTGGAYTGTCCAGAGAACTTTTTGAAATGAATTATCACAGTGGCTTTGAGCAAAGCCGTGCTGCTTCTGTCCTCCAGTATGGACTGGAAGTGACACAAATGCACTTTGCAACCAGTAACTCAGCATCTCTCAGCAACAGCTCTTTACAGTTCAAGTCCTGACCCCCTGATGGACCACCTACATTATTTTTCTGTTCTCGTGGTCTCTGAGCTCAGATATTGTGTAAGAGGACACGTGAGAGGTAGCAAGTCCTGGTCACMATAAGGGTCACAACATCTTTTCTTTCTGCCTGGAGAATGTGGGATTTCATGTGTTTTTGATGATGCTGTAAATATTCTTCTGGTACATGGGGAGCTGAGAATGAGATGCTGGGATGAGGGATGAGAGAGGGTAGGTGCTGGATGGAAATTCAGATATTTGTTTTCCTTTTCTGATCTGTTGTGGAACTAATCCAGGGAACTGCAGCAGGCACTAAGAACAAACTGCCAGGGCTGATCACTTCCATGGAGACCACTGGTGCAAAGGCACTGGAAGAGTTTGCYGACAATATTAAGGTAGGATTCTCCTCAGTGGTCTTAGATCAAGCTTGGAAGAGGGGTTTTCTGTGCAAAACCCCTGGTTCAGCTTTCAGCTTCCATGAGACYATGCAGTTTCTGACTGAAGCAGGAACTTACTGGATGGGACAGTCAGATCCCAAAYGCTTGGTGCTGGTTTCAAACAAAGAAGGCCTTTGCCCAAGACCCTTAACAAGTCTACTACAAGTAATTTGACATGAGCTCCCAGGCCTCTGCAGACACCAAATCCATCTCAGAATTGAATCCTMTTTAAAAAGAAAGGAAAATTTCTGCCTTGGAAAGTTTTGGAGTACTCATATTCCTGTGTAAGTGGKCTTGGTGAATGGTAGGTGAGCTGAAGGTGTGATGGTCACAGGCTGAACGGACCCCTAAGGTCCTGAGCTGCTGRTGCATGGCAGCTCTGGTTTCTGAGCACTGGGAGATGGCACTGCAAGAGCTGGGCMTGAGGGTGTTGGGAGAAGCTGAATAAAGAAGCCTTCAGCTTACTTGTAGTAGCAGTTGTATTGTAGGTGTGCCCACTTCCCTTACATGCTCACCTTCTCTCTTCCCTTTTTAGAATGATCCAGATAAGGAATATAACATGCCAAAAGATGGGACAGTTCATGAACTCACCAGCAATGTAAGTGATGATGGTTTGAACCACCCTTTGTGGAAAACAGCTTCTGAATGGATTTTTAGAAGAGCAGTAGGGAAACTTCCCAAATTAAGGTGTCTTGGCATTAGCAATTACACAATTACCTGGTTTCCGTGGCAGGATGAGCTGGTGACCTTTGCTCAAACATGGCTTGACTGTGTGGGAAAACCCAGCAGCTCAAAGGAGTGCAGTGATTTGTTTCTTGAAGGCTTTTAAGTGGGTGGGAACAGGTGGTCCTTCATGATCSTTAATAGCAGAGCATAGGAGATGTAATGCTGGTTGCTCCTAACTTCCCTCCCTTTCTTCCAGGCCATCCTTTTCCTMCAGCAATTACTGGATTTCCAGGAGACAGCAGGTGCCATGCTGGCATCTCAAGGTACATACATGCATGGGGCTTGCTTGGGCATGCAGTTCCTTCTTAAGATTGCCTGGACATCTTCCCTGAAATGACCAAACCTCAACRTGCACTGTGAGCTTGTTCTCCTCCTGTCCTTCACCCTGTGGTTTGTCTTGTCCTCTGGTCTGCCTTGACCACATAGTTGGCTATCTGGAGAACTCCAAGGGATGCAGAGTTCCCTGCTGGCTCCTGTCAGCAGTGGGGGTGGTGTTTATTGCTGATGTGCTCTGAGAGAGGCTGCCTGGGGCATTTAGCTCCAAGTCTGGCACTGACCTGGTGCTGTGTGACTGTACTGGAGTGAGAGTGGCTGGCCCAGATGGGCTCTGTGTGGTGAGCAGCACATTGTTCTGCCACATCCTCTGCTCAGAGTACAACAGCAGCAGCGAGAGTCCCCTCAGCCTCTAGACATGGGCAAGCTGGGACTCCAGAGCTATTTGTGTGCTCTATCAAGTTTTAGTTCTGCTCTACAGGTTGCTGAMGAGACTCATTGCAGAAATATCTGGATAGATCAAAAGCTGAGAGCTGCCTGTGTAGCAGGGTGGTGCTGCTTATCAGCTGGATTGGGATTCTTGGTTCTGTGTAGAGCAGCAGCTACCAGTTCTCCAGTGAGCTCTTGGCCTTGGCAGAGCTCATGATTTCAAGCAGGATGGAACAGAGCAAACTAGAGAGATGGAGAACTGGAGATTCAGGGGCCACAGGGCCCTGAGGAGGCACAGACTGGACAAGGTTAAAGAGCCCATTAGAAGCAGAGGGTAGGAGGAAGCTTAGAGCTGCCTCCAGACTGTTACCTGCAAAGTCCTGCTTGGAAATTTCCACCAATTCTAAATCAACTCARACTAGGAAGTCTCTGCTTCTGGCACATCTCCTCTAGCCATTGCCTTGTCCCTCTCCACTTGCAAGCTCAGTGTGCTCAGACCCTTCTTGGTCTTGGCTTTCTTTCCTTGGCCAAAGAAGTGGTCTAAGCTTTTCCTTGGAACAATCAACTGTTTCCCATGTTGTTGCCTGAATAGTGATGTCAGCACTCTGGTTTGAAAGTCTTGACATGTTGTCTTGTACTGAGATCTGTCTTAGCTGATTGAAAAGRGAGCACAGACTTGAGGTAGCTTTGCCTTGAAAACGGGCTGGAGCCGATTTGGAATGGGATGTGTTGCAAAATACAATCAATGACAATGCAAACCATGTCTCTACAGTGGAAGGAGGTTGGACTCTTCCTTTCCTCTGTGATCTCCACTCCATTTGTGGCCTTGGAAGGACTCCTGCCTGCTCTGCTGTGCACCTGCCTGTGGCTGCTCTGTGTTAATATCTGCTTTGTTCTCAAAGGGATGGTGGTCTCTAACCTGTCTTTTTGCACTTTTGCGTTTCTTTTTCTCTCTCAATCCCTCCCCTTTTCTCTCTGCTCTGCCTAATCTCTGTAGTTCTTGGGGACACATACAATATTCCTTTAGATCCCAGAGGTAAGCAAACTTACCAACACCTACCTGTTCATACTGCCTTGGACTCTGGTGATGTATGTTAATTCTTTATGCTCCAGCACTTGTAAATAAATTAACACATAATTGAAAAGGGGAAGAAGGGGAGGGTAAGTAATCCTTGCCAGTGGAATGGAGAGAATAGGGAGAGCTTGTTACCAGCAGACAATGAGGGATGCCACAAGAGCTGAAACAGCCTCGAGACACTCTGATGGCACTGAATCTCTTTGGCACAGGTAGCAGATTGGCCCAGCTGGTGTCATGCTTTATCCCGTGTGCACTCAGCTCCTTATTGTCCAGCTCCCAGCAACAGGAGCCTCGAGGCCTTTCCCATGGGGTGCTGCTGAACTCGGACCACCCGAGCTAGGCCTGGCTGCCAAACTCTCTGGAGGGGGCAGGAGGAGGTGGCCACCCCACGTGTCCCATGGGCCCCATGCCCACAGCCCATGAGGGCAGAAAGCCATCTCCAGACAGAGGGGCATGTGCCAGCCTGGAGTCACTCAGTGCCTGTAGGGGCAGCCTCCCATGCTGGCACTTCCCTCCTAGAGCCAGGCAGGCCCTGTCAGCAACCATGGCAATGGCTGAAGCTTTCCAGAGCCCTTCTGCTTGTTTCAATTACTGTTGTGTGCTTGCTGTTAACAGCTCCAGCTCATTGTTCTCTGACTGGCAGCTTCTAGTGCTTACCAACCCTTTTCAGGTGTTGGGGGAAGGATGGGGAGGAGGAGTTTAATGACTCTGTCTGATCAAGAGGATGTTCACTAAGCATTTGGAAGGAAAGGAGAGGTTTCTGCTGGGGTGCAGAGCAGAATTCYTGTTGGAATAGAGGCAGGCTGGCCACACAATCCCCCATTCCCAGGGCATGTTAACTGGCCTAAGWCTTTTCTTTTCAGAGACCAGCTCCTCAGCCAGTAGCTACAGCTCAGAGTTCAGCAGGCGGCTGCTGAGCACCTACATCTGTGAGTACCCTGCACACCTTCCTGCTTCTGCCCCGTGGGCACTCCTTCACTTGGCTCATTCCTGRGTGAAGAGCACAGGCTGTGTCTCTTCTCCGTGTGGTCTTACCATGTTTGAGCTTGAGTCTGATGGGAGGGATGAAAAAGGGTCAGACTGGGAGTTTCAGACTGTTAGAATAGGACAGAAGAAAGCACAGTGCAGCACCTCACTGTGCTGCAGAGCTCTTGCCTGAAACCATTGTCACCTTCAACCCCACGAARGCTCCTAGCTGCCAAAGGGGAGTTTAACAGTAAGAGAATGAGATCAGATCATAGTTTCTACCTCTGTTACAATGGAGATCAGATCCTTCAGCTTCTGTGAGACCTGAGCCTGCTTTGTGGCAGGTCCTGGGATTTCCTCTGAACTCAAAATACACCWGTATTGCCAGGGCAATGAAGGCAGTAGTTTGCAGAGTGGTTTTTGTGAATTGCTGAGGAAAACTCTGTGTAAGGATTGTTAAATACAGGTGATTGTTGCCTTTTTTAGAGACAGTCAGGTCTGTGGGCCCACAGCTCAGTTTGCTTTGTCAATAATAAAAAGTTTCAKTGCAAAACTTCTTGTTCTCTGTTTTTCCCTCTTTTAAGGCAAAGTACTGGGCAACTTACAGCTTAACCTTCTTAGCAAATCCAAGGTTTATGAAGACCCAGCTTTGAGTGCCATTTTTCTGCATAACAACTACAACTACATTCTGAAATCTCTGGAGAAGTAAGTGTGTGTCTGAGTGAATCTCCCTCAAGTCCAAGGCTGATTGGATTTGGTTTTGGAGCAGAGCTCTGCATTGAGAGCGTTTACTTGCCAGTCCATCTCATACCTGCTTTTTCTACCATTCTTGAAAATGCCTCTTTGAAGGTTTTGCAGTATTATAAACATCACATTACCTGAGAGTGGAAGATAAAAGCATTAGGAAATGCCTTAGGTTTTAGAGAATCCTTTGATCTTGGGAGGATTGAGGATGTGGCTTTGGAAAGTGGAGTTGCTTCTGTCTCCCAAAAAACATTCTATTGTGAAGGGCTGAAAGGAACTTGGGGATGGGGGTTTGAAATGCTGCCATCCTGAGAGCAGCTGGCTCAGGTGTTTGCTCAGGTTTCCTGCTCTTCCAGGTCTGAGCTGATCCAGCTGGTGGCAGTGACACAGAAAACGGCCGAGAGGTCCTACCGGGAGCTGATTGAGCAGCAGATCCAGACCTACCAGCGCAGGTTGGTGACATCCTCTGCCTTTCCCTTGCTTTTGTTGCTTTGGGAGCCACTGCTGCTGGAGCAGCGGGAGAGATTAACCTAAATGAGAAACTTGTCTAAAACTAAAGTRTTTCACTTTTAGTGATTAATCGAACTTGGGTGTGGGTCACTGTGAAAAGTTTTGGGATGTGTACTGTCTGAGTTGGCCTTTGGGTCATGGGTGAAGACAGAGATGCTCTGGTAGAGGTGTGAGTAACTCTTTGCCTCTCTCCCATTGCATTGCATGTGCAGCTGGTTGAAGGTGACAGATTACATCTTGGAGAGAAACCTGCCTGTCTTTCAACCAGGAGTGAAGGTGAGCGGATAGGCAAGGATGGGATTGACCGGACAGAAGCTTCCAGAAACATCTTCTCTTTTGTCATATTAAAAAATTCTCAGAAACCTTCTTTATCTCTCATGCCAGTATTGCTCTGCAGAATGGACACTGTGGCTGGCACCAGGTGGAGAGCAGCACTGCCTCTGATCTCCCCTGCCACAAATTCATCCAGGTCTCTCATCTCTRCCTCCATTCTTTATATCTTCACCTGAGCAGATGCCTCTATTTTGGATTTTCAAAACCCTGAGACCTGTCTGTTCTGGCTGAAAATTGTCCTTGTTAAACCGCCTTCAGCTGAAAGCCTCTTGCTGAGGCTGGGGTTTGCTGCTCTCTGCAGCTCTGTCCTCACTGATGTAGGAGAGGGAATCCAAAGCAAGTACTGGATATTGCTTAGGTTGGATGGGGAATTGTAGGCAAACATTGGTGTTGGGTATTTATTCCTGGAGATGAAATAAGATCCTTTCCCTCCTTGTTGCAGCTCAAGGACAAGGAGAGGCAGATGATAAAGGAACGCTTTAAGGTAAGGAGATATGGGATGGTGTCACAACATCCCCTGGYTGATTGGGAGACACAGATCTGCCTGTGGAGGAGAACTATTGATGATCAGCAGGGGAGGGAAGGAGCAGCAGACTCAGTGTGGAGATTGCAGGTGGGATGCTCACTGAGTTTCCCTTTGGACAGGGATTTAATGATGGGCTGGAGGAACTGTGTAAGATCCAGAAGGCCTGGGCAATTCCTGACATGGAGCAACGGGACAAAATCCGCCGGGCACAGAAAACCATTGTGAAAGAGACCTATGGTGCCTTCTTGAACAGGTGAGACCTCCTGCAACATCATCCTCTCTCCTTTGGCTTAWCTGAGGTCTTTGAGGCCTTGCACAGCTCCACACTCAGATATCCCCAAGCTGACCTTGAGTATTTGCAAACATCAGTTACCCTGATTCTTTGGTGAGCACAAAGGCCTGAGCCACCCTGGGCTGTTCATGTAACATTTGTGAGGCTGGTTGTAACCAGGTCACKTGCCCTTGTCCCATTCAAGTGGGATGTGCTGGGGTGGAGCTGATTTGTGGCAGAGGAGGGGCCAGTGGGTCTCTTTGCTGTGTTCCAGTCGTTTGTCACCTGTTTTCTTTTGCAGATATGGCAACGTGCCCTTCACCAAGAACCCTGAGAAATACATCAAATACCAGGTCGACCAGGTGGGGGAGATGATCGAGAAACTGTTTGACACATCAGCATAAATCTCCAGCTGTCCTGAACTCTCCAGCTGCCAAGTACAAGCCAGTGCTCTCTCAGCAACCCTTGGGACTCCCCTTCTCCCCTGCCCCATTGTGGTGGGCAGGGTGTTATACTTGTATTTATCAGATTTATAAACCTGTGGAAACACTAACTYCTGGCTGTCTTTGCTCCAGATCCATGGATAAGGCAAAGTCTGCCTTATGGGCTCTAACATTTGCACATCCTCTCACCCTGGGTTTGTGCTAATGCCTTGATGTGCAGCAGACATGGAGAGTGTGTTTCAAAAAACAAGAAAGAAAACTATACAAAATATACCACCAAGAAAACCCTTTATGAGTGCAGCCCTTCTGTTAAGGGCAGGAGGCTGTGAGCTCCAGATAGTGCCACCTGCTTTCCTGATGGGAATCTCAGTTCTGTAGGATCCCAAATTATTTTCACATTGTTAATCTCAACTCTTTAGTTCAGTGATGGGGCTCACTGCTGATTCTGGGGTGTGGGGATGCCTGGCTGTGGTGGTGCCTGGCAAGGCTGCAGTTCAGTCACATCCAGGGATGTTTTACCCCAAAATCRGACCTGTGTCAGTGCTCTCTTCCACGTGAGGCAGTGGCAGTGGGGTGATGGCAGGGACTGGGGCTGGGGCAGAGCCRTGGGAAGCAGAGGGAGCTCCTCAGTGGCCTGGCTGGATGCTGCTCCTCACTGACCTGAGGCAGAGCACGTGTATAAGTGTTCCCAGAATGATTTCCACTCAGCACCTTCCYATCCCTCTTTTTGTCTCCTGTCTTCCTAAATCTGATAAATCTCTTCCCTGCAAGCCAAACCCATTCTCTTCATTTAACCCATGGGTATCACATGAGAAACAAGTGTTCTCCCACATGCCTTGGAGCAATTCTGGCAGAGCTGGACTCTGACACTTTGCACTCAGGCCTTTCAGAGCATTGGAGCACCTGTGTTGTATCTGAGGTCTCTGGCCAGGCCCTTCCTGCTCCCCCTCCCTCTCTGCTGCTGCCTGCTCCATTGTTTGYGTGTAACAATTGAAATCCAGGGTTTCCATAGAGCGAGGAGCACTCACAATAACTGCTGCTTTGCACTTTGGAGCAAACCCATTATTCACCTGAGTCATGTTTAYAGCAGTGTTTGCTGGTGTCTGATGAGCTCTGCAGTGGAAGTGCTGTTGGATGTGAGAGCCTGGATGAGAGCACAGGTCCTGCCTGTCTGGGCTGTGCTGCCTCAGGTAGATGTTACTCAGGTAGCTCCTGGCCTTTCTGAGCTCCTGACCTCTTCTTCCTTAGCCTGGTGTGGCAAATGCCTGAAAACCRGCAGATTTGGCAGGTTTGTTTAGCCCAGTGCTGGACTATGGTGTGAGTTAAAGTCTTGACCGCTGCACCCGACTGTTTTTGTGTCTGCACTCCCCTGCAGGGAGGGCTCACCATGCCTTCTCTGTCAAATCTCAGATGTCTGAGGAAACCTGAGATCCTGCACTCAATTTTTAACCTCTGCCAGCTCCAAGAGCCTCCGGAGGCCGGCAGGCGCCGGACAATGTTTTTAAACATAAGCAAAGCTCTGCTGACTTGGGTTTTGTGCAGTCTTGAGTCTGCTGGATATACACCCTGACATTGACCAGAAGGAGCTGGATTCCATCTTTCTGGATCTGTTTCTGCCTCTGCAGCAGTCTGATACGAATTTCTTTCTTGAGGAGAGTGTGTGGAAATCAGGCTGAGCTGTAAAACATGTTTTATTGCAGCTGATCCCAGGGCGAGGCAATTCACCCGGAACGGTCACAGGCAAAGCCAGGAGAGGAGAGAGGGAGCTTTGCCTGCAGCATTTCTGCAACACCTGAGCTTTATGTGCAAGAGCTGCAATCCTTCCTGAGCTGATTCTTTTGTGCCAGGGCCCAAAAATAATGTGTGAGATTCAATGTGTTCAAGGGTCTGGGACAGGGCCACATCCTGTTCTCCAGAGGCTCTGGGAAWGCCTCTGCATGGCCCACACCAAAAGAGACCTTTTTGGGCTTTGCTGTCAGCCTGTCCCCCCAGGAAAGCTGTACCAGACCAGGGCTGGGAGGGAGATGCAGCCAGAGATGGGATGCAGTGTCCTGCTCACTCCACTACCAGCAGCAGTAGCTGACTGGGTTGTTTCTACCCCAGGGRTGCCCTGGCTGCATCTGGTGGAGGGAATGGGGGTAAGAGGCAGCTGGGGGCTGAGAGCTGAGCTTGGTGCAGTGAGGAGCAGCTGGAGGTGGTGATTCCCTGCAGGAATGGGGATTCCGTTCTGGGAATCAAGACCCTCATTTCCCTGAGTTAAAGGAAAAGYGAGCCATTAGGTCCCCATTTCCTAAATCGAGCCTCCCACTCAGCCTGGCTCTAAGCATTCCCTCACTGCCTCCCTCTCCCCTTCACGGGGGATGAATGTGGGGAGCCAGACCTGCTTTGGGAGCAGCAGCACATTTTGGCCTGAGCTACCCCTTCCTGAGAGTGGGAGCGGGGGAGTCTCGGGGCTGAACTCGTGTCCAGCTCTGCACAGCGCCAGGGGAGGGCTCCGTGTGCTCCTTGGCTTTTTATGGTAAGGAATGTGTTTGCAACACGTTAATTAGGAGCAATCATGGCAGCCAGCACATCCAGAGCCTCTCACAGCCGAGCCCTTCATTCCCTTCTAAGAGCTGAGAGTGGAGCCTGGAGTGGTGCTGAGACTGTGGGAAGGGGCCACACGTGGGGTTGAACCCTCTCTGGCTCCTCCTCCTCTGCTTCCCCCAAGGTTCCTGAGGGGTTTAACACCCTTCCCTCACCTCCCATTCTGCCCTGACACAGGRAACATATCTCTATTTCCAAGGTTTTGGGGGCCAGAGCCCCATTTCTCCATTGTTTAATAAACAGAAACATACCCAGTGACCCGTGTAGGGGCTGTACCAGGGTCTGGGAGTGCTGTTTGCTGCCTCCTCATACCAGGGAGCAAATTTGGAAGAGTGCTTGAAAACAAAATAAATCCACAAACCAAAATAACTTCTCTAACCCCAGTGATAAATCTCTGTGGAAAGCTCACTGGAAAACTCACACTAAGTGAGGTTTCAGCCAAGCGTCCCTCATCTCCCTGCCCACTCTTGGGCTTGATGTGAGCTGGGTTTAGCCTATTCATTTTTTGCTTCCAGTTAAATATGCTTGTATTAAATTTTAACTGGAACATGGGGACTTGCAGTGCTCTTAATTTAAGATAAAAACTCCCAAGGGAATGGACCAGGAGCCCATTTATCTCAGCTGGGAGCATGCTGAGTGTCAGCAGGTCATGTCTTTTTGTCTTTTCCATCTGAGCCTGATATGCTCTGTTATTTGTGGGGGTAAAGTAGCTTCTGGCTATGGTTTTGAGTAGGCCACAAAACCCTGTGTTTGATCTTGGAGGGCTCATGGTGGGCTGGGTGCCAGGGCGATGGTTTCTTCCTCAGATGAGCAGGAACAGTGTCAGATAAACTGGAAGGATTTTTTTTTCTCTAATTCTGCATATGCTGTAAACGGTGTAATGATCCAGCAGCTGGGGCAGGCTTCACTCTCACAGCCTGCAGAGGAGTGAGAGCCAATGGATCGATGGGTGAGGATCCATTAAATGAGGAGGCGACTGGATGTGTCACAGCACAGAGCCCTGACCTTGAAAGTCCTGACCATTTTGTCTGACCATCACCCAGCCCCTGCTGCTCCTGGAGAGAGTGAGAGCACCTGTGTGAGCTGTGCTGGGTGTCAGAGGGGATTTGGGGGTGCTGGAAGCAGCAGTGAGGTACAGCCCCCCAGGCTGGGYGCTGTGCAGAGCCTGCCCCCAGCCCACTGTGATCCTTTGGGACCTCRTTGCTCACCAGTGACCAGAAACAAGCAGGTGCTAGTGGTGCCTRTGGGGTGGGAGAAGGGCCACAGTGGTGCTTTGGCCTAGGAGCTGAGTGAGGGGTCCTGGGATGTGTCTTCAAAGTGGTCATGGGGTGGCAGGGCAGCTCCAGGGCACTTAGCAGGGTAGGGCAGGGTCAGCCATGGCTTGGGACACTTGGAAAGGYTGGGGTGGGATGGACGGGGGAGCAGTCAGTGTCTCCTCTGTGATGCCATGAGGGGACAGGGGACATTGCACCCCTGCCATGCCAGCCACACATGTGTCCTTGGCCAGTGCAGAGGTGGTGGGACAACATCTCCATGCCCAAGGTGAGCTGATAACTGTCCAGGAAAGGGGACTGAACCACCCTTGGTGTGTGTGGATCCATTGGAGGCACATCCTGGGGCTCTCTGAGCCAAGGTAGATGAGGGCAGGAGGAAGATAAGGCTTTTAGCTGTGTATGTGCAGCTGGTTCAATGTTTTCCCTGGCTGTGAAGGGTTGAGCAGGGAGATAAATGCACATGTAATTAATGGAGCTGTTTATGTGCTGCTCCCTGTGACTTATGCTGGGAGCAGCAGTAGACTAAATATCAGCGGTATTGATAGGAGGAGGTGGCCGATTTATGGCCCTCTGTGGAGGGAGAGGAAGATCTGGTTATAGTAACATTCAGCAAGGGAAAATAAATGTTTTACCGTCAAAAGCACCTCAGAAAAAAAGGCCAAGCACTGGGGCTGGGTGGTGAAGGGCTGTGTGAGGRCCAGACCCCCTGGGAGAGCCAGGGTCCTGGACAGAAATACCCATCCCAGTATGGGGAGCTCTGCCATGGGGATTCACAACAGTGAAATGTGTGCAGGCAGACTTAGAGCCTCTGTAATGAGTTTGTAGAGACCTGAGCTCCACAGGGCTGTTGGAGTACAGATCTGAGTATTGCAGGGATGCACAGCACAGCTCATCCCAGCTCCCCTGAGCTTTCACCACCACCCCTGGCTGTGCTCTGCCATGGGACCTCCAGAAGAGRGAATTGATCTTAGTCCAATGATTCTCTTCTGGTCAGGAAAAGGAAGGTCTTTGTGTGATTGTGGTCACAGGGCTCAGTCACCTGTGAAGCCTTTGCAGGACCAATGGGGAATGTGTGTGTGAACAGAAGCAGCCCCTGTGGGCAGGAACAGCTGCACTGAGCGGGTGCAGTGACATTCCTGTGCCACAGTCCCCSTGCTCCAGGAATGTGCTCGGACATCACCCACATCCTCCATTCCCCCTCAGCCTCCCTGCACCCAGCAGGTCCCACCACCTCCCCCAGCACCCACCTCTCCTCTGCTGCAGCTGTGGGGCTTCTCAAGGGAGCTGGACACAGGAGGAGGGATGGAGGGGCTTTATTGAGGCTTTGCTGGCTGAGTGGGCACCCYCAGCTCTCACCTGGTCTGGCCCAGGGAAGCAGTGTCAGTGCCCTGCTCGTCTCCACAAGCACCTTGCCTGACTGAGCCATGCCCAGGCTGTCCAAAGGCATTAAAATCCTTCCCCTTYCATGGGGCTGTGGTCCATGGCTGTGCTCCCCTGGCAAACAACTCCCTCCCTGCTGGTCCTTGGTGACCTTCTGTGCTTCTCTCCTGGATTTTCCTACCTGAGCTGAGTTTGTACCCAGCACTGCCCTGGGATGCAGCTCCTGAAGCAGGACACRAACAAACCAAGACTTCCCAAATATCCCTAAAAGTACACTTGTTAACTCCAACCAGGCCTGTGCTGGTTGGAGGGACCAAAGCTTTCCACAGGCTCCAGGTGTAGGTGCAACAGGASTAAGTCCATCCATGACAGAGGAACAGGTGTCTACATGTGGCAGTGGATTTTTGGATTTGATCTCTGCTCTCATCAAGTGCTTGTGGAAGCAAATCCTGCTCTTGGATTCTTGGTCAGTTCTTGGCTGAGTCTGTGCCAGCAGCATCACTGTTATGATATCTGGGTGCATTTGAATGAAAAGAGTTCARCTGGACACATTTAAACCCAAAACACAGCCCATCCCCAGGCCTGCCATGCTGCAGGAGACTGCAAAGCCRTGGGGTGGGAAGAAGCTCTGCTAGCTAACACTGAAGGTGGTGGAGGAGCCATCTGCTCTCTGCTGCTGTCCCACCGGCTCTGCCTCCCCCCAGGGCTGTGCTGGGACCCTGCAGCGTGTGGCAGCACGGCCGGGCGGGGCTTCACTCAGCTGGGTCAGCTCGCTGAGCTCTGCCTCCAGCGTGCTGACCGTGTTGGCTGCCTGGGCCACGTGCACCTTGTGCACYGCCTTCTTGTGCAGGAGGCAGCTGAAGATCTTCTTGAAGCCCTTGCGGAAGTGTTTGGAGACCAGGGCATAGACGATGGGGTTGACACAGGAGTTGGCATAGGAGATSACGTGCGAGAGGATGCGCAGCACRTACGTGGARTGGTTGAGGGGGAAGTACCCGAACCACACAAAGAGGATGACCAGGTGATGGGGCAGCCAGCAGAGGCAGAACAGGACTGCGACAATGATGATCATCCTGGTGACTTTCCTCTTGGCCTTTTTGGACTCTGACATGTCCTGGAGAGGGTCCACAGACCGCCACAGGTAACGAATAGTCCGCACGTAGGTGAGGCTCAGGATCAGCACGGGGATGATGTAGCTGAAGATGAAAGTGCAGATGTCCATGATCTTGCGCTGGGAGATCTCCCAGATGGGGTGGCAGACGGTCAGGTTGGCCAGCTGGAACTCCTGGTAGTAGCTGAGGTAAGGGCCCGAGAAGATGAAGGAGAGCCCCCAGATGAGGCAGATGGCCAGGAGGGCATTCCTGGGCGTCCTCAGCTCCCTCGAGTGCAGGGGGTATCGTATGGCCAAATACCTGCATGGGAAAGGGAGAGGGACAGGCTGCAGTCCTGGGGAGGGCACAGAGAGACCATCCCCAGGAGCAGGTTGGAGAGAGAGCAGAAATGATGGAWTTGAGCTTTCCAGGGCAATTAGTCACACAACTGATTCCCTGATGCTTCTTAGTAACCCTGTGTAGCACAAAGGATTGAGGAAGATTCTCTCCCCAACCCTGTGCTGTCACCCTTTGCTCCCAGCAGTGCTTGTGGGGACAATGGGGATGGTCCCATTCTGTCCCTCCCCTAAWCCAGGAGACCTTCACTTGATCTTCCCTGCCTGGCACGAGTGGTAGCAGTGAGGATGCAAAGCCAGGAGCAAGTCCCTGGGATCCCCAGACACAGCATTCCTTGTACTGGCACTCGTGAAAGCACATCACCCCTTTTCAGTTCTGTAATTAGCTGGTCCCTTAATTACACCCAGATCTGAGGCTTGTGCAAGCCCTCCCTTGCTCAACAGTCTGTTCCCTCCCACTCCATGGGATTCGGAGGGAGAGGCAGCCCCTGGATGTATTTTAGCTCCCAAGGGTGCTGTCAGCAGCCACTGCAGTGCCATGCTGGGATGGCAGGGCACATCCAGCCTGGCTCCAGGGCCACCCAGGGGTCTTGCATATGGACTTTCCACAGCCCACCTTGCAGGTTTTGGGCACTGAGCTGAGCAGTACCAGGAGCTCCCAGCCTCTTGCTTGCTGCAGGGTCATAACTCRCTGCCCTTGCAGAGGCAGGGGCTGAGGTAAAGCACAGGCAGGAGCAACAGGCTATGCAGCTAAACCCATCCTGGAACAGACTGGGACAGTCCCTGGGACAAGGGACAGCACTGGGATGGAAAGGGGTTTTTTTGCTAATAGAAGGGGAGGGTGGGGAAATCAGTGTCTCAGCTCAAACATCCCAGCGTTTTTCCTCCTCAAGGTTTGTCTGTGGGGGTCTGTTGGGAGTGTAGGGGCTCTCTCMGTGCATCCCAGGGAGAGCCAGAGCTGCAGAGAGACTGAGCTTTGCTACTCTCATTTTTCATCTCCACTTAACTGCCAGAGCCTGCAGACAAACTCCAGCCCTACAGCTTCAGGGTCTGAAAACCTCCTCCAGCTGGGCACTAGGGCCAGGGATCCCAACCTGACCCTCTGCAGGACCTCAGACTGGCTGCTTGCACTTCCTCACACTCATCAGCTGGGAAATGCTCCTCGATGCTGGGAAACATTCCTGGATTCCTCCAGCAGCCCTGGCAGATCACAACCATCAGGATTTAACTCCGGGGGATTTTGTCCCCTCTCTGCCCAGGGGGGATCCAGAGAAGGGGAAGTTGCACGGTGTAGGGAGCCCCCCCCCATTCCCTTTCCTACCTGTCGAGGGACACGGTGGCCAGGGTGAAGCTGCTGGCGTACATGGTGAGGTAGATGAAGAAGTGGACAGCTTTGCACATGAAGGGCCCAAACACCCAGCCCTCCAGGGTGTAGATGGTGGCTTGGAAGGGGACGCAGAAGAGGATGAAGCAGAGGTCAGCCACCCCCAGGTTGAGGATGAACAGGTTGGTTGTGTTCTTCACCTGCCCGTTGCGCAGCAGCACGGCCAGGACCAGGCTGTTGCCCACCGTGCCCACGAGGAAGATGACGAGGTACACGAGTGGGATGATCACGGACTCGGGCTGCCAGCCCGCCCCGGAGCCCGGCAGGGAACCGTTCATGGCCGGGAGTGCACGGACAGGGGCTGGATGGGGGAAGCGTGCGTGAAGAGAGCACCGGGGAGGCACAGAGGGTGAAGGGGCGCAGGGAGAGGTCAGGGAGGGGTGTACCGGGGATTGCACGGGAAAGGGGACGCAGGAGAGCAGGCTGGGGTGCACAGAAGGGAGAAAAAGGAAAAGGGGGTGCAGGGAAAGGTCAGYGAGGAGCGCACGGGGGATGCACAGAAAAGGGTGGGCAGGAAAAGAGGTGCAGTGGGGAGTGCAGCGGGGATGCAAAAGAAAAGGGGGTGCACGGAGAGGTCAGCAGGGATTGCACAGGAAAGGGGGTACACGGAGAGGTCAGCAGGGATTGCACAGGAAAGGGGGT
>NW_026623613.1:511179-518833 GCF_030028575.1 Malurus melanocephalus
CACGGAGAGGTCAGCAGGGATTGCACAGGAAAGGGGGTGCACCGAGAGCACGCTGGGGAGCGCAGAAGGGATCCACCGGAAAAGGGGGTGCAAGGACACTACAGCGGGGAGCACACGAGGGGTGCACGGGAGGGGCGAGAACGGGAAAAGGGGTGCGCGGAGAGCGCACGGGAGATGCACGGGAAAGGGGGTGCATGGGGAGCGTGCGGGGGTCCCGCCGGGGCGCAGGGGGAGCCGGCGGGGGTGCAGGGGGGAGCCGGGTGCCTTTCACCTCCTCCGGGTCTGCGGGAGCCCGCGGGCGCTCGGGGCGGCTCGGGCGGGGCGGCTCCGGCGCTCTCCGTGCGCCGGCGGAGCGGGGGGGCCGGGGGGCTCCGGGGCGCGGCTCCAGCCCGGCCCCGCGCATCGCGCCCCGGGGAGGGCATCCCGACCCCGCTCCCCTTGGGGAACCCCCCGAAACAGGGGCTCGGGCCGGGGCGGGTTTGCACTGGGATGGGGTTAAATGTCAGTCAGTGCTGTTACCCCCGGGAGGGGTTGAGGCAGCCGGGCTGGGCACCCCAAAGGGATCCGGGCACCCCAAAGGGATCCGCTCACCCCAAAGGGATCTGGGCACCCAAAAGGAGGCGTCTGCGGGGTTTTCTTATCGCTTCCCCCAGCAGCAGTCGTGGGAGAGGTTTGTTCAGCCCCGGGGGCTGCAGGGATGGTTTTTAGGAATGGGGGATCCTCTGACTGCGAATGTGTCCGCATTGTTCAGCGGGCAGCTAAATTCTTGCGCCAAAACACCCGAGGTGAGCCCAGGTTTTCAAGAGAAATTGTGTTTCTCCCCACAGCTGGGACAGCAGGGATTCACTGCAGGAAAAACGAATCTTTTCCATGTCGTGTCTTCTTGCAAAATTTCCTTTTTGTTCCTGCACAGATGCAAGTCTTGGGGCTGGTCGGTGCAATCAGCTCTCCACGGATTCTTCATCTGCCCCCGCCCCTGAGGAAACATTTAATGCACGAATTACTCCTGTAACCAACTCACTCCACAGCTTCTCAGTACTGACAGGCGTTCAGAGCTGAGCCTGCCGTGCTGGGAGCTCTGGGGACACTCACAGCCCTGTGACATTGCCACCACACGACACGGAGCCCTTCTCACCCTGGACAGCCCACAAGAACCTCCAGAGAGATTTCACCCTATGTGAATTGTCCCAGCCCCAGCGAGATTTCACCCTGTGGGAATTGCCCCAGCTCCAGGGAGATTTCACCCTGTGGGAATTGCCCCAGCCCCAGGGAGATTTCACCCTGTGGGAATTGCCCCAGCTCCAGGGAGGTTTCACCCTGTGGGAATTGCTCTGTGTCGTCAAACACCGCGGGGCACTGGCATTTGGGTGATTGCACTGGTGGTGGCTTTGGTCTCTCTGGAGCTTTTGTCAGCCTGCAGAGAGGTTGGGTCCACCCTCATTCTGCAGAGCGAAATGATTAAAAAAAAAAAGAGGGGAAACATTCAGTTTGTTTCCAAATATCATTGAAATTCGCAACCTGTAAAGATCAGTAGCAGGATAAAAATAAAAAGCAGCAAAATAAATTCTTGTCCTGAGACACAGATGGGATATTTGGGGAGGAGTGCAGAAGAATGATCCCCAAAAGATCCTCTGGCCAAAATCAATAGGAAAAAGCACGTTGTGGGGCTGCAGGGTTGGGTGCAGAGGGATATGATTGCCTGGAACCCATAACTGTGTGGATTTATTCTCTACAGCAATCCCTGTGACACCAAAGGCAGCTCAGCCTTGCTGCAAGGCTCTCCTGGAGGCTCTGCTCCATGTGGAGCTGCAGGTTTGTGTGGTCCTCCTGTCCCTCTGCCCTGGGGGAGAGCAGAGCCAGCTCTGCGGCAGGAATGGTTTTATCTGTGGCTGATGGTTTTATCCTCCTATTTCCAGATACCAGAGGAACAGCAAAACTTCGTGCCAGTGTACAAGGAAGGCGGTGGGGCAGAAATATCCTGCGTTCTGCCATTGGAGCGGGTCCCTTGGGATGTTTGTTGGGACACCTGAAGGTGGGTGCTGCTGTGCCAGCCTAACACAAGTCTGCCTGAACTACCACGGCTGTGAAAGAGGAGCTGCTGTTTGTAAAGCAGGCTTTAATTACCGTGCCTGCTTAGTTCAGCATCATCCTGGAGCACGGTTTGGTTTAGACAGGGAATCAATCCCTGGGAGATCACTGGGAGCTYGGAGCACAGAGAAACAGTTTAAGAGTTGCAACAGAAAGCTGCCATTTGAGGACATGGTTGATTTTTTTTTTTTCCCTTTGAGCTTCTCTGTCTATGAGAGGAAAGGAGAACTTTGAAATCAGGAATAACAGATCACAGATGAACCATTGGAAGAGGAGAGGAGCCAAAATTGTTTCTTGTAGAGTGACAGCAAAGTGGAGCCAGGCAGGCAGATGCTGTGGCTGGCAAAGATGGGTTTGGGGACACGAGCCTGCTGGGAGCAGCCCTTGGAGCAGTTTGTCCTTATAAGGTCTATGTTGATGTAGATATTTAGGATTAGGCCCTCATATCAATTTGGTGGCTGTCCCTAATGAGGTATCTCTAATCTTGGTTCAAATATTCAAACCCCATATGCAAAAGGACCTGATCTTAAGTGTTTGTACCATAAAATAGCTCCAGGGAAACACTGCTGGATTTGGGTGTGTTTGGTGATTTGAAGTAACAGCAGTCTCTTATTTTACCAGGTACACAGCCCGAGGGGGTTAAGGCGGCTGGAAGTGGGGATTTTGTTTTCACTACTTGGCCTGAGGGAATTTAAACCCCCTCTCCTGAAGGGGGAATTTAAACCCCCTCTCCTGAAGGGGGAATTTAAACCCCCTCTCCTGAAGGGGCAATTTAAACCCCCTCTCCTGAAGGGGCAATTTAAACCCCCTCTCCTGAAGTGGGATTTTAAACCCCCTCTTCCTGAAGGGCTGCCCACACCAGCAGGCTCGCAGGTGTCCCGGGAAGGTGCACAGGGAAGGATGGAGAGGCTCTCGATCCTACAGGGCCGGGCAGGTGTGGGGGAGATTTGGGGTCAGTCGAGGGGGATGAGCAGGACAGGSTTGGGGGCGATCCTTTGCGCTGATTTTGGGGTTCAGAGTGGTCACTCCTGGGGGAGATGAGAGGGACAGGGTGGGAAGGAATGACCCTGTGGGCTGATTTGGGGTCAGCATTGAGGGGTGGCCCTGGGGCAGAGCGCTGTGAGGGAGCTGAGGGCGGTCAGCCTGGGGTGGGTGAACGGACACTGGCAGGAAGGCCGGAGGGGGATGTGTCCAAACGCCCAGCCCCGGGAGGCTGCCGGAACCCCGATCCCGGTCCCGATCTCGGTCCGGATGCCAATCCCGATCCCGATCCCGATCCTCCTCCCGCCATCTCCCCCCCGGGTCCTCCCCGTTCCCGGCGGCCCCCGCGCGGCCCCTCGCGCCGCTGCCGGCCCGTGATGCACCGCGGCCGCGGCCCGGCGCAAGATGGCGGCGGAGCGGCAGGGAGGAGGCGGCGGCCGCGGGGCCGGGGCGGAGGAGAGCAAGGACCACAAGGATAGCAAGGACAACAAGGAGAACGAACGGCCGGCGGGGCCGCAGTCCGGAGGGCTCGGCGACAGCCTGGGCTTGGAGAGCATCCTGCGCAACGGCGGCGGGAGGACGTGGCAGGCCCGGCCCCGTGGGCGGCGGGGGGACGTGGCGGCAGCGCGGGGCTCGCAGGGCCGGGGCGGGCAGGGACGGCGGGCGGCGGGGACTGCCCGTGTTCCGACCTCGGGCTTTCTATAGGGGCAGCCGGAGATGCGGATGGTGCTGGCTTGTGCCTGCGTGAGGGGTTGGTTTGGATAAAACGGGTCGGACTGGTGTTCCTGAGGTGTGGAATTACGCTCTACCCGTGCCACTTCTCTTTCCGAACCGCGTGACAGCGGGAGTCAGCCCTCACGGCGGAATTGTGTGCTGGGTTGTGAGATTTGGGATAAGAGCGGGTCACCCGTGAGCTATTGGTGGTGATATTGCAGCTTGAAGTGAGCAGTAATATATATATAAAATCTTATCAGGTGCGCTGAGGTGGCAGACTGGTCCCTGCAGATTTAGTGCTTCTAAAATCTCGGCATGGAAAGCTTGCGCAGTTTTTGTAGGTGAAACTTCCATGTGAGACCGGTCCAGCTGCACAGCTGTGTTAGAGCTGAGCTTTATCTTCTGGGTCAGAGGGAAACCCGAGGGAAATCAGGTTGCAGTTTTCCACGTGGCATATGGCAGGTGTTGTGTAGTCAGGAAGTGTTGAGTAAGATGCAGACATAGCAATTGCCCTGGTAATGCTGGGAATGTCTAAGTCAATGAAAAAAATTTAAAAACTCAGGGGATATGAATTCAGCAAGTGCAGGATAAAAGAGTCTGAAAATATCCCGAGTAGACAGCAAGGATGAGGARGCCTGTTGTTGAGGCATTGCAGTTTGACTTGTTTGTAATGCAAATGCAAAATAATTCAGTGTAAGAACTGTTGGTGCAGATTTTTAATAATGAAGAGATTTTCTTTTAGGTGTAGTCGCAAGAAAACACTTTGATAGGCCTCTGCCATTTTAAACTTTAAATGTTTGGTGGTTTCTTTAGGTATAGTAATAGTGTTTCATTTGTTGGGATTATTGTGCAACCTGGTTTTGTGTTGTGGGGTTTTTTTAAAGGCTTCTTGGTAAAGCTTAAAAGAGAAGTTTTAGGATGTGAATATAGCACAGAGATTTCTTGTTTATGGTGGGGATTTTATTCAAAAGACTAACCTGCCTTGGAAACTGAATGGAAAATATTGAATTTACCAGAATGTGGCATTATTTTATTTGGTAGCATAACTGAGGGAATAAAGGAAGTGCAGAACTCTGCAAATACAATAAAGGATGCAGAGACTGGATGGAAATGATGGAGTGATGGTTCCCAGGCAGTGCTGTGTGTCACAGGTACTTGTTACAGCAATGTGCTGATAAATTGAGGAGCAAATCAGCCCTCTGGGTTATTTCTAGAAGCTCTTTTGGTGCAGTTCTGTCTTCAGAAGGCACTTTGAGGCAGCTGTTCTGGGAAGGCAGCAGTGATTCTGTTCAGGGTGTTTTTGTCCTTTTCCTGGCAGAGGGGATGTTTCAGGGYAGGAAAGCTTCCCTCTACCTCAGTTTTGCCAAAAAAAAAAACCTGTCACAGGCATGGCTGGAGAGGCCATGTAGCCAGGCTGGGGCAGGCACAACTCTTGGTACAGTTTATTATCCCAAAATGAGCTCTGCTGACAGCAGCACTCCCATGGATGTCTGGAGGAGGAGGTGCTTGAGGTTTGTCTTGGTCCCTGCTGACAGTTAGGAACTCGAGTGCCCTGTGGATTCATGAGGTGCTTTAGAACCATCAGAACCCTCAGCTCTGTTTTTAGGAGGTTTTGAGGTGCGAAGTGCATTCGTTGAATAGGCTCTGTGGGGTTTCCTTCTGTTATTTGGGGGTGGAAGGAGGAGCTGGTGCCAGCTGCACTGTGAGTGTGCCTTAACGTGAGTTGCAGTCCTGCAGATTGTGAAGGAGTCGCAGCAGCAGCACGGCCTGCGCCATGGRGACTTCCAGAGGTACAGGTGAGTGTTGGGAGCTGCTCCTGGGGCTTGGCTTCACTTGATTTAAAATGTAAACCCCATCTAGCAGGCAATGAAACCCATCTGCCAGGTGAATACCCCTGACACGCTGTTCCATGTGAGGTGATCTCTGTTGTGCTCTAACATTTTGTGGCTGAGCAGACTGGCTCTTGGCATCTCCACTGCCCATAAGAGCTTCTGTTCACACCTCCCTGATGATCAGTGTACTCCTCTAGAACTCAGTGCTCACTAAGCACACGTAAAGCACTTAGTAAGGAGAACATAATTTTGATTTTTCAAGATCAAGTATTACTACCTGTTTTCTTGTTTTCTATTTATCTCTGCTTTGCAGGTAATTTTTAATCTATCCCTTACCATATGTTACACGTGGAGTTTTAGTTATTAAAACATTGCCTGGCACAGTCTTTAATGTTTTTTTTTCTGTTTGGGGAGAGCAGTAAGCAGAAACAGAGTTGTCCTTTGGCCAAACTGACTGTGGTTCTCTTTTCTTTAGGGGTTATTGTTCCCGCAGGCTGAGGCGGCTCCGCAAAACTCTCAACTTCAAGATGGGCAACAGGCACAAGTTCACTGGGAAGAAAGTAACTGAAGAGATTCTCTCAGACAACAGGTACAGGGACTGGAGGGAATTGAGAATTCAGGATGTTACTGAAGAGTTTCAGTAATTCCTGTTTCAGATGGAGAAGTGTTCTGTGCAGTATAATTCAAAAACATTTCTGTTCAGAGATGTGTATTATTAATAAAAGATGAAAGTTTGTGCTGCAGTGCAGGTGCAAGAGACACTGCTCCGATCCAGCTTTACAGCTGTTCCTTCTCTCATAGTTGCTAAAATTARTTCATAATCATGAATTCCTGTGACATTAAAAGGGAAATGCTTATTTAGATCTGTTGCAAGGTAGACATGGGAATGCTGGTGATACAAATTGTGTAGCCAGCAAGGTTGTGGTTCGACATGTAATCCCTTCCCTTTGAACAGAAATACTGCATTGCAAGTGTTACTTAGATTTTCTAACATTGACAGAATGCTTGTCTGACTGAGTATGTGAAGAATAGTCAGTGTTTTGAGCTCATTTCTCATCTTTTAGGAACACTAGAAATGTTTCATCTCCTGTCTCATCTTTTCTTGTGGGAAAAGAACATGTGATGCTGAATTCACCTTGCTATTAAGAACATATTGAACCACTTTGAAGAGTGGCCTAAAATGATAAATCCTTTGTCTTTGCAGTGTCTGTGGTGCTGCAGAATGATACCAAATTCCCTTCCTCAGTGGGTAATTACATTTCTGAGTGAGAAACACAGCAGAAAACAGTTAGAAATAACAAGACTTTGTGGCTTAGAACATTAAGAAATAAAAACATCTGCCTCTTACTAACCAAGCTGAACTTCTGCTACCAGACTTTGCAAAGAACCGTGTTGACGGCAAAGAACTGTGTTGACGCAACTCTTGTTTGTGTCATTATTTTCCCGTGGTCCTCCTGTGCCCKGCAGGTATTTGCTGCTGATCCTGATGGATGCAGAGAGGGCCTGGAGCTATGCAATGCAGCTGAAGCAGGAGGCCAACACGGAGCCCCGCAAGCGCTTCCATCTGCTGTCGCGGCTGCGCAAGGCTGTCAAACACGCYGAGGAGCTGGAGAGGCTCTGTGAGAGCAACAGGGTGGATGCCAAGACAAAGCTGGAAGCTCAGGTAACCACTGATAYTTTCATCTTGTTCTACAGCAAATGCCAAGCAAGAAACCTTTGGATTTGGGGTGAAGAAATAATTGTTATCTGTCAATAGATAATAAAAGTACAAAGAATTGAGGGCAACTAAGATGGTACAACACAGCCTAAGAAACTGCTTATCTACTGAGTTACCTTTTTGTTACATGTGCTGAAGTGGCCACCTAGAACACAGGATTAGGGCTTTCAGTTCCTGGAAAACAGAGAGCAGCTGTTGTAACCTCTTTGAACAAGGAGCTGCAGTGCTATACTTAAAGTAAATTAAACTACCATTGTATAGCATATTGCTGGGAAAAAAGTTTTGTGACATCAGTGGGCCATTGCATCACAAGCTGGAAATA
>NW_026623613.1:519479-541503 GCF_030028575.1 Malurus melanocephalus
ACACACTCTGCAGTGTTAATACTTGTCCTTTGCTGTAGGACCATCTATGAAAAGCTGGCCAACGCTTTCACAGAAGAACAAGCTGTGCTGTATAACCAGCGTGTGGAGGAGATCTCACCCAACATCCGCTACTGTGCCTACAACATTGGTAAGGGAAGGAGGGTCCCAATCTGTTCCCAGGAAAGCAATATTGATCTAGTCACATCCTGGTCTAAGTGACATTGAGGCCACAATATTTTGGACAAATTCTGCATGTRTTCTGGTGCAGTTYAGAAATRGAGAAAGGGCCTKATTTTACARCAGCACCTGTGGTTACRTGTAGAAAGACAGAATAACGGTTTRTGGTAGCTKGCCTATGAAGTCAGAATGAAATTGCAAGTTTGTTCYTAAACTGCCAGTATAAAATCTAATTACTAGTTTTTTAATTTTGAAGTCAAATGKAAATGTGCTCTCGATTTCTTGATTCTTTCAGGTGACCAGTCTGCCATGAATGAGTTGATGCAGATGAGACTGAGRTCTGGAGGCACTGAAGGTCTTCTTGCAGAAAAACTGGAGGTAATTTATTTGCATGCTTCAGCTTGAAATATTCATTAACACAGTGCTGAGAATGAATATTGCTGCAGCAAACCATTCCAGAGCCAGAATAGAACAGAAGTGAGCAAGCAAGCCTAGGCTCTGTGGGAAACAATACTTTCCCAAAAAGCCCTTTGATTTCAAAATAGTCAAGTCTAACATGAATTCAGGAGGTTCMGTTTTGGATCCCTGTAAGTTCAGGCTCCTAAGCTCAGTGTGTTGTGTGCAGGCATTGATCACCCAGACTCGGGCAAAGCAGGCAGCCACGATGAGCGAGGTGGAGTGGAGGGGGAGAACTGTCCCCGTGAAGATTGACAAAGTGAGGATCTTCCTGCTGGGGCTGGCTGACAACGAGGCAGCAATTGCTCAGGTAACCCAGCAGCCCCCTCCAGCACTGCCCTTCTGACCATCCTCTTTCCTCCTGTGCAGTACCTGGTACCTGGACTAAAAGCTTTGGAGTAATCTTTTTGTTTCACACTTGGGGTTGGAAGGCTTAAGGTAAAAGTGGGAATACTGATTATAACCCAAAGCTGAAGTGTCAGCTGGGGAGAGCTCTCAGTCTGCTGAGTGGGGCAGTCTGGGAGATCTGATTATTCCTGCTCCTTGGAACATTCTGTGCTGCCTTTCAGCAGCAGGGTGATAACCATTATTATTAGTACATCACTTGGAAATGAGGGTTGCCTTTTTAAGAGTTACTGGTTTTGAATTACTGTTTTTAATTTCCTTAAGCATCTTGCTCAAATGCTCCCTCCCACTTCAGAGCAGCCAGAAGAAAATAGATACRTATTGACCACGTCTTTTTCAGCAACAAATAGTAATTTGCCAGGTGTAGGAGGTGCTGTGAGATTAATTCCATTCTCTTATTGACTTAGGAAATCTTMAAAATGAAATGGATTAATAAATGTCAGGATGTAAAATCAATTTCAGATGTAATGGTTCTAAAATGCTTCATAGAATCATAGAATATCCTGAGTTAGAAGGGATTAATTAAGTCCAGCTCACTGGAACTTGCAGTGGCTCATACTGTGCATGTCTTTAGTATTATAGTCAAGTTTTCCACATATGTTCTTTTCCCTTGRAAATGGTGGCCAGATGGTGTATCTTGCTTTTCAGTGGCTGCATACACAWTCAGAGTTTGAAAGGACACTGAAAGGATTTTCAGTAACAACTGTTGCCACTAAARATGGGATTTTTTCAGCATTAAAAACCTTTTATCACTACAAGAATAACGATGATAAAAATGTAAATTAAAAAAAAAAAACAACCCTACAAAGGGGTGAGACCAGAGCAGGGGATCGTGGTAAGAAGAGTGTGAATAGGATAAACAGGATGTGGCTGGGTAGGAAACCTGAGTGTTAMCCAGTGTTAGGAACTGGATGTTGCTGAATGGATTTGGTTTTAGGAAGCACCTAWGTGTGGCCAGCAGGTGGAAGTACAGCTCAGAGTTCTGTGTTCCCTCGTTTAACGTCCATCCTSCCAGGCTGACAGTTGGACTTTTTCAGTTTAGTTGCTCTCTAAAGCAGTGGCAGAAGAACCAGAATTCGTTCTCATCCTGCTTTGGGTTCTTGGGAGCTCTGAYTAAACACAGGAGTTGAGTGCAATGGTGAGAGCTGAGCATGCAGCAGCACTATTTATATTCCCAGAGGGCTAAAACTTGCCTTTTTGGCAGCATTCTGTAGTTGTGTCAGCTGTGATGGGCAACCCAGCTTCAGCTGAATGAATTGTAGTTCCTGGGATCTCTGGCACCTTTCTGCTCATCTTCACTGAGCTGAAACCCTGCCATAACAGCAGTGCTCTGCAGGGTTTAATTAGGAGTAAAACCAGTCTGTTTTGTGTAAAAACAGAGTCTCCCAGTGCAATTATACTATTGCCTTTGGTGTCTTATTGGTAATGGGAGGAATGTAACAAATAATCCAAACTGAAACAGGAATCCAGGTTTAAAATTGCTTCTGTCAGTCTTTTTGTAGATTTGAAGGCATGGCTTTGAGGGCCCATTGGCTCTCACCAGGTAAAAGTGAGAGGGCAGTGCGACACAAATGTGCTCCTATGTGATATCGCCTCAGAGATTTTGTGCTTATCTCTAGATTGCACCAAAAATGTGTGTAATAACTATCAAAGAAGTTACACAGTGGTTTAGAACGAAACAAAACTGACAGCTGAGCCCTCCACACCTTTGGAATTGGGTTCAGTGGGATTGRTTTCCGTGAATCTGTGTTGTTCTGTTAGGACACTTGAACTACCTCAAGCATCTCAGTTCTATAATCTGATATCTCCCAAATCAGAACATGTGTATTTATGCATAGAATCAGCCTAAAGAGTTTTTGCTTGGGAAGGAAAGCCTTTGTTTCGTTGCAGGGCCCAGCCCTTGCCCTGTTTGCGCCTGAGTGATGATCTGGCCGTGTCTGTTTTCATTTTTGTGCTTACAGTGAAATTGCTGTGCTGCTCTGGGTGAGGTTGAGAATGCAGTCAGACTCGTCTCTGGTTATTCTCCAGAGTCAGTCCCACCTTAGAAATTCTCACAGTGAATCTTAAATGAAAAACAWAAAAAACCCCAAACCCCAAAAACCGCCTTCGTCTCAGGATACCTGAGGCTTTCTGAGGGAGTCAGAGTAACAATCCTGATTGGATTTGCAAACGTGGGAAGTGGAGAGGCAGAGACAGTAGAGCTGTACAGAAGATAAACAAGTGAGCATGGTTTTAGGCAGTTTTTTTTTATTCATTTGGACAATTGCAAATTTATTGCAGCAAAGATTATGTTAYGCTGTTACCTGACATGGGAGTGGTRGAACCCAGTGCTGTGCTCTTGAATCCTTCACTCGTTGAGGTTGGGATTTGCTTCTGAGCACTTYTTTCTTACTGAATCAGTGAGAGTCTTGCAAGTTCCACCTCTCAGCATCTGAATGAAAGCTGAGTTTGGGAGGTTGTTTAATTGGGTACACAATATTCCAATAAATTAGACACAGATCAGGCTTCAACTTGTTTTGTAAAAGTCGTTTTCAATTTCGGTTTTGGGGCAGAAGGCCAAAAGCTGCTTCACTTTTTTTTTACTTAAAACTTACAGTGACAGCAGAAAAGCACTCAGTCATTCCTGCTGCTATAATATAGGGTTACTGTAAAAAATGCTTCAAACAAGCAAGTTACTGCCACTGTGAGCATTGCTAGAGTGGGAGTGGAGCAAAGATAATCATCTACATGTTCTTACCACATGGGAAAAATTAAATCAGCATAACAAAAGCTGTCTGCATTGGTATTTTGCCAGCTCAGGACTGCTCAGCTCTTCTGTTGCTGCACCTTTCCCACAGAGCAGTGCAGCCTCAGCTCAGGGAGCAGTGTAGGTGCCATCCAGGAAGGGAAGGGARTTGCTGGGAAGGAAGATAGCTGGTGCAGGGATGAGGCCATGAGCTGTGTCTGCTAGGCCTTCAGTGATGCTAAATTCTCAGCACTGACCCCATTCCCCACCATTCCTGGCAGTTTTTACCCAAGTATGGGTTTGCAGACAGGCATGGACTGGAGTTCAAACTACCCATGTACCTTAAAGTCATAATTTGGGAAAAAAAATTGTTTAATCCCCTCAGTTAAATCATRCTCATACAAAAATTTCTGATTTCTAATCTATCTCGAATCTCCTTTGCTCTTAGGCAGAAAATGAGGAGACAAAGGAACGTTTGTTTGAGTCTTTACTCAGTGAGTGCAGAGATGCCATTCAGGCTGTTCGGGAAGAGTTGAAACCAGACCAGGTAAGCAGCAAACATCAGTTTCTACTTCCAGCCACGTAGTGTTTCTTTGGGGCTGATTCAGTGTTCATCTTGCTGGGATTTCTTTAATAAAGATCTGCAAATTTTGAATTTATTCTCTTYTGAACTGGAGTSGGGGAATAGCAGTAGAGAAGCCCTMCCTCTTTTGCCTGGAAGTCTGTTACAGCTTCCATGGTTTGAGTTATTTCTGTGTGTTTCTTCCCATAGCTGCCAGTTTTAAGTAAATCATGCAGTTTTTTGTTTCYAATGCCCACAGAAGCAGCGAGAACACTCTCTGGAAAATGATTCTGGGAAGGTGTCCAACATCCAGTACTTACACAGGTAATAGGCAAACATTGCTKCCAGTGCTAGTGTGAAGAAGCCATATTCTTATGTCAAGATTTTTTTTTTTGTTGGTTTTATTTTATGAGACTTGTGTTCTGGCATCTCAAAGGATGACTGTACAGATAAGAATCTTTTGGGCAGCTTTGTAAACATTTTACTTCAGACTCTCACATTGACCTTCCAGATGTTTTTCTGCCACMAGTTCAGAACAGAGAGCAATGTCTGAGGAGCTCTGACAGTGCTGATGGGGTTTCTCTGGTTTCTTTTCAGTTATTTGACTTACATCAAGCTGTCCACAGCCATCAAGCGCAACGAGAGCATGGCCAAGTCCCTGCAGAAGGCTCTGCTGCAGCAGCAGCGCTCCGACGAGGACGGCAAACGCTCGCCACGGCCACAGGACCTCATCCGCCTCTACGACATCATCCTGCAGGTAATGCTGAAAAAACAGCCAAATCTCCAGCCTAACCAGAGAACTTGGGTTCTAAAGGTTGTTGTAGAAAATGCAGCACTGCAAAGTGAGCTACCCTGAAGTCTGAAKAGCCTACAAGTGCCTTGAAGATGTTCAACATGTGCATGAAACACAAAAAAACTGATTCTAGTTGTGAGCAGAACTTGCTTCTTGAGTGAGTGTCCTTGTCTGTGCACTCTAACACAGTTTTAAAATAGTTTTTCTGASTCTTTTATGCAGCACACTCAGAGCTGCCTTAGTTTCTTCTGGCCAGGGAAAGTAGCAGCTAAAAATACTTGTTCTTCATAAGCAGTTTCTCAGTTTCTACTATAACTTTTCAGTTAACTGAGGCAGCCTGTGGCCGAAGCAGTTGTGAATGGGAGAGGGAAATGCCTTATGAAAGAATTAGCTCATGTGAAATCTAAGGAGTCTTTGTCCTAATTCCTGTTGGTGTCAGGAAGTCTGTCCTGAGGGCAACTTGCACAAGTTTCAATGAGAGTCCTTCACAAGGTTAGAAAACTGATAATTAGAAAACTGGAAACTATTTCCCTGGGAGTGTACTGTTGACTTGTCAAAAGGGGCAGCTTTCTCTTAGTCCAGCAGATTCCAGAGGAAGGCAATGCCTGCATTTGTTATTCTGACTCTCTTCTGCACAGAACCTGGTGGAACTGACACAACTTCCTGGCCTAGAGGAGGACAAGAACTTCCAAAAAGAGATTGGATTGAAGACACTCGTGTACAAAGCTTACAGGTGACTGAGAAACAGCCAGGTTTTCTTTAGCACACATGAAACCTTCAAAGGTTGTAATTTCAAAGTACTGTGTGCTGTTCAGGCCTTTGATGCAAAAAAAACCTTTTTTTTTAAATGGAGACTGGATCCTAAAGGGAAATTGCCCAGTGCTGTTTAAGGATATCTCCTGCTCTCAGTCATTTCAGTTGGCAAAAAGTGTGGATAACAAAGGTATCAGGAATCCATTTTGGCTGTTGCAGGTGTTTCTTCATTGCCCAGTCCTATGTCCTGGTAAAGAAATGGAGTGAAGC
This sequence comes from Malurus melanocephalus, assembly GCF_030028575.1. NCBI lineage: Eukaryota > Metazoa > Chordata > Aves > Passeriformes > Maluridae > Malurus > Malurus melanocephalus. The sequence continues at coordinate 525,621 of NW_026623613.1, forward strand.
CCTCGTGTTGTACGAGAGGGTGCTGAAATACGCCCGCGAGGTCCAGTCAGGAGCTGGAGCTCACAGGAACAGCTTGAAGGTAGGAACCCAGTCCTGAAGCTGAAGTTTATGAAGCAGCTCTGTCCCACTATTTATTGTTAATGAGGTGCCAGGTCATTACAGTTCAAGACTGATCTTTAAGTATGGAGAGGGGTAATGTTCCTCACAGCAGAGACTTTCTGGTGACATGAGAGCACTTCACCTGGCTGCTCTCTTGGAGGAGGGGCAGACTTGGAGACCCACTCCAAAACAATTTACCACTTTTACTCACCTATGCATTTTCTTTTAGAAAACTTCTGTAGTGCCTGAAGCACAATGCTGTAGCTTTTCCCCTTTGATAAYACAAGGAGTTGATTTCTTAGTTCTTTGTCAGATTTACCTTTGCTCTTACTCTTAAACTGGCACATTTCAGGCTCTCAAATAATTTTTTTCAATGCTCTAGGAGCTGCCTGATGTTCAGGAACTCATCACTCAAGTCAATGCAGAGAAATACTCCTTGCAAGCAGCAGCTATATTAGGTGAGTAGCACAGCTATACTAAGACYCTGCTCTAATGTATCTTGACTAATGCCCCTGCAGCTATTTCATTCCTTTTATTTCATTCCCAAAGTTCCAAATGTTTTCCCACTTCACTCTGATTCACACAGGCTGTGGAAAAGTACTTTCCCCCCTAGTTCTAGCTGCCTCTAGCTGTGTGTTGTGCAGGCAGTGACTGGACACTGGCATCTTGCTCCTTGCCCAAGGATGTGGAAACCCTTCCTGGGGATGTGCACCCATTTTGGGAACCTRCACTGAACAGTTCAGTGTTCAGCTTTTTTGCTGCAAAGACATTTGCCTTGCTCATCCTAGTTTTTCCAGTTTGGGAGAGTTACTGAGAAAGGGGAGAGCAGTGATGTCTCCTTTTGTCAGTGTCAGCCTGGTCAGCAGAACTTTTGGGGATGGATGATCTTTGTGATTTCTTGGGCCGCTGTTTTTGCTGTTCCTGCTATAGGAAAATCAGGAAAAGGAGTGTGCTGCCTTCTTTATTGCCTTGATGTTGCTTTAACAAACCCCACGGGGGTGTTCTCAGCTTTTCTTTGTGGCTGACTCAGAGTCTATGCTGCTTTCTAGAGCTTCTCATGATGGTGTGAAGGAGAAGCTCCACCACTGCAGGGCTGTGTTGGCTGTAGATGAGTGTGTGTGGTCCTTACTCTAGAGATCAAATTGATTCTGCTGAAAATACTGTCCTGTGCATCCCAGAGAGCAAGGATCATGGCTAAACTTGGAGCACAGCTGGTTCCTGAGACAATCCTACTCTGCACCAAGGTCAAGCCTGTTATTCTTACCACCTTTTGTTCAATTTTGCAGATGCAAATGATCCTCATGAGACTGAGTCTCCATCTCAGGTCAAGGATGGCAAGGTAAGAACGAGGAGCTCTGGCAAATTCCAGTTGTGCTCTTAATGAACATCACCTTCATCCTGTTACCACTCTAACCACACTGTGTGTGTCTCTCCCAAGTCAAGAATGTCACACTGATCAGATCATGTCTGGTGTATTTAGGAGATTTTATCAGGCTTGTTTTCCCTCTGCACATGCTGAAGGTAGCTGCCACAGTGGGGTAGGAGCTGAGAGGCTGCTTGCAGCTTCTAGTGTGGCAGCTTGCTTTATTTAGCTTTCTCTCTGCACATGGGAAAGCTTTCCAGAGATCCTGCAGCTGTGCTTTGACAGGAGTTTGAATCATTTTCAAGGTCTGCAGAGGCCTCACAAGGGAGCTTGAGCTTCTCTTGTCTCAGTTGCTGCTCAGTCCTCTTTGCTTGTTTAACCCTTTTGATGAGCYTGGTGATTAATTTGTGTCCCTGCCTCTGTCTCTTGCAGCCACTCTCRGAACGGTTTGAAACTTTCTGCCTGGATCCTTCTCTGGTCAGCAAGCAAGTCAGCCTCGTGCACTTCCCACCAGGATTCCAGCCCATTCCATGCAAACCCTTGTTCTTTGACCTGGCCCTTAACCATGTTGCTTTCCCACCTCTGGAGGACAAGGTGGAGCAGAAGGCCAAGAGTGGCCTCACAGGATATATAAAGGGCATTTTTGGATTCAAAAGTTAACCAGGACCCTCTGAGGAACAGAGGTTTTATTCTGTATTGAAGGCAAAGCTCCAAGAGGTTCTAGGACACCAAAAGCTCCACCTGAAACCAACAGAGGGAAGTTTTACCATCTTCTCCCCCTGTGACCTGTGTTTATGTCTGTGCACTCACATTCTCTCCCAGTGTATTAAAGACAAACAATTACTCAGAAACAAACGTACACTATAAATAGCTGAAAATAACCTGGAGCACAGAGAAATTCCATTCTGCCTGGAGAAGTTTTGTGATCAGTGGCCTGTTCAGGGCTGCTACACATCTTACCATGGACCAGGGCATCGATGTGATTTGATTGCTTTCTCTGCCCCATTATTTGACACTGTAATTTGGTATTTTGGTCTGAAATTGGGGTGTAATTGGGAAACAGAGGCAGAAGTAGATRCAGAACTACACAAGCGAGGTGAGGCTCCCACACAGTGGCTGTGGAACAGTAGCCAAGGGGTCAACTTCTCCTTCCCTTTCAACTCCCAGAAGTCTGTATTTTTTTAAAGAATGTAACATTCAGAAATGACAAAACAGAGCCTCTTTCCTTATGAATAAGGATGGCAAATGTGAAATATTAATGGTTACCCCTGTGGTGGAGGGTGGATTTGTACTCTGGGCCAATAGCACCCTTCTTTGTTCATACACACACTTTGTTAAATACCCAAATACAGTATAGAACCTATTCCTAGAAGGATTTTCCTGGGACACTAGCTTCATGGGTGGCTTTAGAAATAGCTACTTGCTCTTCAWGGGAAGTTGGGTCTCTCGGTGTTTGTTTTGTCTCTGGTCTAAGCCTTGCCTGAAAAAAAGATGATCTTTTTCTGGAGTTCATCTGTTGCTTTGTTCCTTGTTCCTGGTYAGTAGCTACACCCGAAATGAGGGATAAGGAACAGGAAACCAGTAGGTTTGTGAATGATAATTCATCTCTGTCATGCCAGACAGCTTTTTTTATAAAGCACCCAGGTGCCACGGGGATGGGCACTTTGAAAGTGCAGATWATTTCATAATTGTTATCACTTCAACAGGAATAAACCCCACAGCACATGGGCAGAACTGTTCCTAAATAAAGTACTTGGAAGTTTCSACCAGCACTGTGTGAGTTTTCACTCAGCCTGTAGCTGGCAGGTGAAGCAACAGTTGGTTCTGATTGTCTGCACTTGGTGTTTTTGCTCCATTTTTGGGCATTGGAATTAAGGTTGGAAACAGGATTGTTTTGAATGATTGGGTTTTTGTTATATTGGGATTTTTCCTTGCAAGGTGCATGTCAGATGAATGGGGGGAGTTAACAATTCCCATTATTTTAATGTGAATGTTCACTTTGTTCCAAGTTGATCTGATTTGTGAGTTCTCCAAGTACAGAAGGACTCTGTACTCAGAAAGAAGTAGGAGGAGGAAGAACTTGTTGTTCATGTTTAATTTTTGCCACATGGAAACAAAATGGGAATTTCTGGTGGTGTAGCCAATTCCCTTTGCCTCTGGATTCCAGAGGCATTTTACAGGAGAAAGGGAAGGGTAGAGGTGAAAGAAATGGAATGGCCAGGTCAAAGTGGAAGAGTGTATTCATCAGATGGCAATTTTTAGAAAACTTGGTCTTGTCTGGCAGGTTTCTCTTCCCCATGGAGCCCATTTCCTTCTAGGTAAGGAAAGGCCCACAAGAAACAGGCTCACCTGGTCACTGTGTCCAGCTGAGCTGYTCTTTCCTTCTCAGCTTTCAGATCAAATCACAGAACTGTTGTGTGAGGTTTGCACCAAACTYTGCTTTCCTTCCACGGATCTGTGTGGTGCCTGGATTGATTCCAGGGAAACTCCTGCTGCAGCCACTTTCTAGTTACAGTTACTAAAACCTGAGAGCAATTGGCCTCCTTATGCCRAACATCTTTTGACAGATAACTGATGAGTTGAATGCAGATAAGAAATTTGAAAACAATAAAGTTTTATTCCTGACCTCTGAGGCGTGTAGTTTGTATRAGGAACACCGAGCACTCTTTGCCTCCCGAGCAGTCAGGGATCGAGGTCACACCATCACCTGGGGCTGCTGAATCCCTGGGGAATGGCCACTTAGCTTTGGAGGAGGATCCTCTGCCCCAAGGGTCAGATAACACCAGTCTGAGGTGACCTGGCTTGTTTGTTTTGGTGTAATGTTAGTGGAAAGTGAATGGAGTAGGGTTTGTGAGCGGTAGTGTGGCTTAAATCACATGGATGGTGCTGATGAGGCACAGGAAAGAAACTAAAATTGGTAAAAAAAAAAGGAAAAAATAGTTATTAAAGTCACCTGTATGATGCACAGACCAGGCTGACAAAGAATACAGAGGATTTCAGCCCTGTTGTGGAGCCTGGGCTGGCACAGGTGAGGCTCAGGCAGCTGCAAGGGGACAGCACAGGCAGGTGTAACACCTGATGTGCAGAACAATTCCCCTGGACATGCCCAGGTGTGTGTTRGGCCTGGAACAGCCAGGGCAGGGTGCAGAGCACTGATTTGTGGGGCTTGGAAACCTCCCTTGGAAACTTCCTTATTGCCCTGCTCTTTCATTGCAGTTCCTTTAAAGTGCTTGCTCTCTTTCCATGAATTAATTGGCACGGAGGCCCTGTGATTGCCCTCAAAACAGGAAACTCCGGCAGAATGGTCAAGAGGATTGCTTTCAATCAACTTTTCCGATGGAGTATCTTTGGGATTAGGGCTGGAATTTTAATTACAGGCTGAGCTGGCCATGCCTGGTACCACTGCATCTATTAAAATARGAATGAGATGTTCATTGTGGCCCTCACCCCACCAGCAGTGCTAGACCTGTGTCTGAGCTGTGTTTATTTCCTGTCGTGCTCTCTGAGGGGTCTGGRGAMTCRTGGGACACAGRGRAARCGAYGAGCATGAGGCAAAGCAGGCAGTGWGRGAACTGAAAAGTGGTGYATGGAATTGTTACAGTCTGGCCTGAGAACTCCTAAATAACAGTGCCTGCTTTAAAACAAGGACTTGGGGGTGTTTTAAACAAGGGATTCTGTTGCTAGAAAATGGTTGCCTAATCCAGGCTGCTCCAGCTATGGGGTGGGCGCTGTTGGGGCATTTGTGGCTGTGTCTTGAGCAGGTTGTAGGTTCGGCTGGCAGGGCTACAGCTGCTTGAATTGAGGTGTGGGAAGTCCCTGTCCAACTGCAGTGGGAGTAGAACTCATTCCTGGGAGAAGATGCATCTGCTGGRAGATGCCTGTGCTCCCTCTTGTGAGCTGCCCTGTCAGCACAGGCACCCGGGGGCTCAGCCGGGCTGTAAATGGGGAGTTTGCTCCTTTAAGGAGTGATTTGATGTGATACAGACTCTGCGGCTGTTCCTCTTTCTTCAGAATGGGGTTGGTTTCAAACAAGAACAGCTGGAGGTCGGGTTTTATGCCGAAGAAAAGCTCTTTGTGACCGGGAGGGAAGGAGGGATGGKTGGTGGGATSTCRTGGAAGGGGAAGCGGTCGGGGATGYCGGCAGAGCTGGGCAGAACAGTGTTCTCACTGTTCTCGGGCTGTCCTGCGGCTGCGGCAGGAGCAGCGCTCTCTCCCGGCTCTGCCTGCTCCTCCCTGCCCTGCTCCGCGCTGAGGAGGTTCTGGGGTTGCAGCTGCCCAAAGCGGGGCACAGCCCGGCATTCGCAGGGCTCGGTGCGCTGTGATTTCACCCGGAGCTGATCCCGCAGAGCTCGGGGGGACGCCCCTACAGCCGAGGTTCCTGCTGGGCTCTGCCGTCTCGGGCTCACCCAAACCACGCCGAGGGTGAGCAGGTTTGAGAAATGCAGCCCCTCCCTGCCCCTCTCCTTTGGGCGAGGCTTYCTGRSYCTGACTCTGCTGCTYTGTGCCTGAGCAGAGGCTCGGTCCCTCTAAGCCGCTGGGTTCAGCTACTCTCACTCGGCTCTTGGGGAATTGACTCACGGTGGGATTTGGGTGGGGACAGAGCAGGGGAGTCCTTGTTCTGGAGCATCCAGCCCCGGAATGTCCTCACTCTTCGCGTTTGTTTGCAGTGGGGATTTCCTTTGTGACCAACAGCGCTTTGCTCAGCGCTGGTGCCCGGTTATAGCGCTCGGGTGAGCACTGAGCCCCAGTGCAAACTCCGTGCGGGAGGGAGGAGCTGTGTCCATCCCCAGCCCTTCCCGGGGCTGCTGCGAGGGTGAAAACCTTCCCACCTCTGGCCTAGAAGCCAGTAATGGCTCAGAGGGGAGGTTTAAAACCACTTTCAAAGGGTGTCATTTCCGTGTCTGTTGTGCGCGGGCAGCCCTGGGCGCAGCTTTCATGTTCCCAGCGCCATCCATTCAAACCCARACCCAGGTCCGAGCGTGCGCTTGGCATTTCCAGGCACTGCGATCTTCCTCAAACTCCTCCACCGCTGAGCACCCGAGGTGTTGGGGTTATTAAAATCCTGATCCTGTCCGTGCCTCGCTGTGCTGCAGGATGGTGCAGGGCACAGACACGGCGCTCTGCCCCAGGCTCACACGCTGTGCATGAGGATTAGTGACTCCCATCCCTGCCCGTGGTCAGTGCACGGAGCGATGCCGGGGCTGTGGTGCCCGAATGACTAAAGAGCAGCATCAAAGCCCTCTGAATTACCTTCAGTGCTTGCCTTTTTCCACAGAAGCAGGAGAACGTCTAATTTTCTCAGAGCATCAAATTAAGTCGGGGAAGGTGAGGTCTGGCCACGCAGAATTAGCTGCGGCAGACACACTCATCCTGCTCTGGTCCCTGCCTGTGACACAGAAGCGCTTGCTGCTGAATCAGACAGCAGCAGCTCCAAATTGGAGCTTTGCAGGAGTTTTATGTGCGACTGAAAAGCATTCAGAGCTCTGGGCTGGCAGCATTTTGGGGTATGAGCTCTCTTGGCTGAAATGTTCTCACAGATGGGTTGGGGGTGTTTTGCAGGGGCTGTTACTGTTCTGTCCCCTGCCTTGGTCACCCAGGAGGGGTTTGTCTCCTCTCCCTCACAGCCGTGGTACAAGCAGAGCCCTGCAGGGAGCTTGGTTTGCCTTGGAGGGTGTCTGGAAGCGCGATCCTTCCCAGCTGCTGYGAGCATCCTCCTTCCTAAGGGCCTCCAGCTCTCCTGCTCCAGCCTGGGCCCCTTTTCTGAGCACCTTCAGTCAGCTCTTTGTGTCGAGGTTGTTCTCCCAAGCAGGAAAAGCTATGAGCTGTTCCAGGGCATGTGTTTCCATCAGCCACCGCCTGCAATTCACCATCCTGCAGGTATTTTTGCACATTTGCAGGGCCTTTGCCTTGCACCTGAGAGTGGAGAGCAAACTGCCCTCGTTAGTTTTCCATCACGGGCTGGTTGCTTGGTGCTTTGTTCCAGAATTTGCAGGGGATTCTCCCTTCTCCTGTTTGGGAAGGCACTCCTGTTTAGGCAAAGCAGCTCTGAAAGAAACACCCCAAAAGCTCAGATCTCCCACCCTGATTCCACGGGCTGCTTCTCCAGCTGTGCCACGTGTGTGAAGGCCGCCTCTCCAGGCAGTTGTTTAATTACCTCATTGCCTCGTTAATGATCTAGGACACATCTTGTTCAGATCCAATCGCCCTGTTTGGGAGCAGCTCCCTTCAGCCCTGTCACTGGATCATAAAGCCAAATTTGCAGGCTGCATCCTGTAAGTTATAAGCAAGTTTTCCAGACAAAGTGTCCTGAGAATCTGCCATTAGTGGATTTATTTAGTGCTATTACAGCCCGGCTAATCCTCTGGGGAGAGGAAAATTAGGGTAACGCRTTAAGTGCTGCAGGGAATTGCCCTGATGTCCTGCTCCTTAGCTCTGGGGCTTGAACTSGAGAGGAGCTGCGGGATGCTGGAATGAGCCTGCAGAGGCCGTGGGGTGGGAAGAGCAGGCCGGTCCTTTTGATGTCTGAAGGGTCTGGAGATGAGTAGTCCCCAGCAGCCCCRGGACTGGGCTGTGCAGGAGGTGGCRTGGTSGSAATGTCCTGTACTTAGAGAGGCACAAAGGAGCTGGACACCGGCGTGCCCATGGGCTGCCCGTGCTGGATTTGGTCACCTCTGATTTCTGGATCTGCATCCAGAGCCCCCTGACCTCTGATCTGCAGATCCTGGCAGGGTGCTGAGCTTGCCCCGACCCAAAAAGCTTTTTAATTCCACCTGCAGGGAGAAGTCCTGGGGCCTTTGCACTTCCCCTCTGCTTATCAGCTGGGAGAGATAATGCAAAGCAAAACGAGGTTTGAGGACCCAGTAATTGCAGACTCCAGAAAATCACGTGTCCTATTTTTGCAGTGGGGAGGAAGGGTGGTTTTTTTTGTTCAAATAGGCTGTTCTGAGGCTCTGGGGAGTCACTTTGGCTTGGGTGAGAGCTGCTGCACAAGGAGGAAAGAGGGTTTGGGATGGGAATTGTGTGAAAAGGCACCATCCTTGGTGTCTGCCAGGCCAACAGAGGCTGGTGTTTGTGTGGGACCAGGCTCTGATTCCTCCCAAGGTGGTGTCTGGGGGTTCTGGCTCCACTCCCGTGGCTGCTCTTTGTGTTCCACCATTCTCCGTGGCTTTGGAGATGCTCAGGAGGGTTTCCCTGGTGCTGGGGTCAGCTCAAGGGTTACAGGCTCAGTCTCCAGAATCCTTTGTAAGCCTTGGCCGGCTGTCCCTGCTGGTCCTGTGGCCAAACAAGCAGCACTCCACGGGCAGAGCACCCCTCTTGGATGCAGGGGGCTCCCTGGGGATGTGGGGGTGGGTGCTGCTGGTGAGATGGGCTCCATATCGTGTAAATATGGGTCACCATGAGCAGGGGCTCTACAGGCTGAGGAGATCCTTGAGCTGCCTTTCCACAGGTGTTTTATGAACAGCTCCAGGCTGTTTCCAGGTGCCAAACAATTGGAGACCAAACCCCAGCCACTCTCTGTGTCTGTGCTCACTGCTTGTTCCTCTGTTTCTCCTCCTGCCTCCCAATGTTCAATTTGTTGACAAAGTCCTTCCCTCACTCTGCTGCGGCACCCACTACTCTAAAGAATCATTTAGGACCTTAAAAGTGGAGTTTTCCCTGTGGTGTCCGGCCAGGAGCAGGGTGGTGTGGTGGCATGGGAGGTTTGTGCAGTGCTTTGATTTTGTTGCATCAGTTCCCAGGAGGATTTCAGGAATGAAGAAGTTCAAACGTGAGGAGGTGAAGTGGGAAGAAAACAGACCCGAAGGAATGGTGAGCACAGGGTGTCAGGAGGGGAGAGGCACAGGGAAGGTGACTTTGTTGTCACCCAGGAGGGCAAATTGTCTCCACAGTAAATCATTTATGGGCCATGTTCACCTGCCAAATCCTCTGTAAAAACCTCAGAGAGCCCAAGCTGATAAGGAAGGCACGGCATCCTCCAACCTCCACCAATCTCTTACGAAAGATCAGGCCAGGTCAGTCCCTGAAATCTCCCTGCCCTGAAATGTTCTGTGCTCATTGAGGTYCCCCAGGCAGCTGTGCCTGCYCTCTGTCCCTGCAGGCCACTGCTCRTCTGTGTGAGCAGCAAGAGGCAGCTGCTGTTTGTGTGACTGCCCCGCAAAACCAGGCATCTGCATCCTGGCACCRCTCCCGGCCACCGGGAAAAATCCCGAAATGCTGATGGTGTGACTTCCCATGCCACCTCCTGCTGGAGCAGCCAGCCCCAGCTCTGCACCCCCAGGGGATGAGTCTGAGCCTCCAAAGAGAGCTGGAGCCCAGCTGGGAATGTGCCTGGGCAAAGCACAGCCGGCTCTGGGGTTGGGGTTGGGGTTGGGATTGGGATTGGGATTGGGATCAGTGGCAGCGTTTTGGAATTGCTGGGATGCAAGAAGGGCCCTCCCTGACCCATCTCTTGTGGGGACAGCAGCTCTGCCCGCTGTGGCAGGAGGGAGTTTAGTCCCTGCTGCAGCCCAGAGTGATCCTGTTGGAGCTGGAGCTGATGGGGCTGTCTGAGTGTTGTGTTTGGGACATGGAGCCCCCTGGCAGTGCTGATGGGATGGCTGTCCTGCAGCCCCGTGCTCAGGTTTGCAGCTCCTGCCCGGGGTTCTGCAGCTGTGGGGGTGGCTGTGCTGAACTGGTTGGACTGGTCTCTGTGCCTGTTGCTTCTTGCAGGGTCTGGGTGAAGCACCGGGCTCTGCCCTGGCACGGCCCGGGCCGGTCTGGGCAAAACCCACGGARGATCTGGCAGTGCCCTGGGCTGAGTCCAGCGGTGCCTGTCACACTGTGAGGATCTCACAACCCCCTGAGGATTCTTGCAGTGGCCTCCCTTTCCCTGTGCAGGTCTCAGTGTCGGTCACAGTGCAGGGGAGGCCGAGCTGGCGGCAGCAGAACATTCCCTGTGTGCCCCAGGCTGCAGCAGACGCTTCTAGGCAGGATGCTGTGCCAGGGCTGGCAGGACCCATCACCCCAGAGCCATCCTCGGCTCTTCCCATGGCTTCCCCCTGCTCTCCTGTCTCGGGATGGGGCTTTGCTGAGGGCTGGGTGAGCCCTGCTCCTCCAARGGTGCACATGGGTTCTCTTTTCCTCCTCCCCTGTCCCGCTGAGCTCAAGGCAGGCTGGGTTCTCAGCATCGCTCCCAGACCGGGGCTCAGGACCAGGCAGGTCCTTTCCAGCTCTGTCAGCAGCCAGGGGCCGTGCCAAGGACGCCGCTGCCCTCCCAGAGATGATCCCTGTGTTTTTATGCCCTGTCTGTGGCACAGAGGCTGCAGCTGCCTGCCAGGGYGCGTGTCTGTGTGTGCACAGGGTGACAGTGAGTGCTCCGTCCTACCCAGGGATCCTGGCCAGCCTGGGGAAGGCTCCCAGCTGTGTCTGGGCACACAGAGCAGAGGAAAGCTCTGTCTGGGAGCTGAGCTGAGCTGAGCTGAGGAGCCCCAGCCCTGGGCTGCGGGGTGTTGGTGGGTTGGGAAGCTGGCTGTCCTCAGGGGTGTGTTGGTGTGTGCTGGGTTTACTCTCAGTGCTAATTCCTAGAGCTTCCTCCACGTGCCAGGGGTGATTTCCAGGGGATTTACAGGCAGCTGATGTGCCCAATTCAGTTTCCTTTGAGTCTGCAGGGAATCAATCCCCTCCTGGCCTGCGCAAGCAGCAGCCACACACAGAAGGGCTGGTCCCTGATTTGTGTGGGTACAAATTAAGGSCTGTGTGCCATCAWATGCTTTCARATCTCATCCCTGGCAAAGCTTCAGRTCACCTAAAGCCTCTGAGTGTCAGTGTCAGGGGCTGGCCATGGTCTGGGGGTGCTCCTGGGGCCCTCCAGCAGCTCAGGTCAAACAGCATCACTGCTGTTATYGGTCAGTGGCAAAGGGGTGATCTCTGAGCAAACACTTTCCACCCTGTGTCATTCCCTTTCTCCTGAGAAAAATGTGATTTAAATTTAAAGAGGACAAAGAGGTCACCCCAAAAGGGACAACAGATCCCAGACCTTTTCCTCTGGTCTTGGGCCACACAGAAGAAGGGAAGAACAGCCACAAACCTGTGTTGGCATCACTGGTGGCTGATTCCATCCTCTCCCTCCCTCCCTGCTCCTGCCCTGKATCAGATCCCCTATTGCTGTCAGCCTGGAGCACAGGGCTCCTGGTTTGTGGGATGTTTGAACTTGGCTTTATCTGAAACCAGCAGGTGGCCAGCCCTGGCTGTGGCCAAGGAGAGCCGGATGGGCATCCCCAGGAGCCACGGAGATGCCAGGGTGTTGCTGGGCTCACTGGGAACCAGCTGGGGCTCTGAAAGAGAGGGGAAAGAGCTGCCYAGAGGCAAAGCCTGGGTGTCTGGGTAGAGCCTCAGACCCAGATCTTTGGGGTTAGTTTGTCCCAGAGCCTGAATCCCGCTGGTTGAGGCCCCTGTAATGCTGAGCTGGAGCTGCCAACCTTCCCTCTGTGTGAGCCAGGGCCACCTCGTGCTGAGCCTGGGCCAAAAGTGTACTGGACTGCACAATTACAGCGTGTTCTGAGAACTGCTGATTCCCAAACTGCTGCTGCCACCTTGGAAAACTCTCACTCGGCTTTGTTTGTAGGGGTTCTGCTGTTCKGTAACATTTTAAACAGCTGCTGCGAGGACACGCTTTAAAACGTGTTTCAGTGGCTGCAGTGCTGTCCCTCCAAGTGGCAGGGTCGCGTTCCCAGGCTTTTCCTCTCTGCCCCTGTGCTGGAAGCTGCGGCTGTGTGAGCCCAAACACTCTCCGAGCCAGGGCGAGGTCTCCCGTTCTCCCTCTGGGGCTCTGCTCTTTCCACCCCGAACTGGTTTTTCGAGTCACTTTTTTCAGATGCGCCTCCATCGCTGCTGCTGCTGCTCACCTGCGTTCGGGGAGGAGCCTGCGGGAGCTGCTCTTTACCCCGCCGCCGAGAGCTGTCCTTCCATCCCCGCCGAGAGGAGCAGGGAGCCGGCAGCCAGCGCCCACCGCCACCGTGCCGAGCCGGGACAGCAGCTGGGAACCGGCCAACATGTTCAAAGGGGTGGGCAAAAGCTCCCCGAGCAGGAGTTCCCCCGGCAGGGGCTCCCCGGTCAAACCGAGCAAGTAAGTGTGACCCTTCCTCTCTGTCCTGTGATTCTGGGGGAGGACAGGGGATGGGGGGTCCTGTCAGCCACCCTGAGAGCCATCACTCTGTGGAGCAGCACAGGGTTGGGGCTCGCTGGGAGACGATGCCCAATCGTGCTGCCCTGGCTGCTGTCCTTGTCTTKGGTGGGTTTTGTGTCCCTCTCTCCCTCCCAGGAGTGTCCGTGCGGCGCTGGGATGTGCTCAGAGCTGTGAGCACTGAGCGGGGAGGTGCAGAAAGCTCTTTTTGGGCAGGGGGGAGCAGGATAAACCCAGCCTCAGTGCTGGGGTGGAGCGGGGTCTGCTCAGTGGCGGAGCAGATCCCAAATCCTCGCGTTCCTGGCTCTGTGGGGTCAGTGTGGGGCTGCTCTGGGGTTCCTGGAGAAGGATGCTCAGCCTGGCGCTGCTCAGGAGGTGGAGATGGTGAGGATGGCTTTGCACAGGCCGGGTCTCTGCAGGTCGAATTGCTGAGTTTGCCTCTTTCACACCGGGCCTGGTGGGAGGTGTCCTGTGGCAGGGGCTTGGAACCAGGAACTCTAGGGTCCCTTCCAACCCAAACCATTCTGTGACTCCATAAAAAGATTCCCTGAGTTCTGAGGAGTGAGATGTGTGATGCTTCCCGGGAGGGAGTGCTCCTGCAGGGAGAGCTCATCCCTCCCTCCAGCTGCCGTTTGTTAACTCAGGATTATTTTCCACCTTCCTCAGCAATTTTGCGTTTCCTAGTGCTGGTGGGCTGGTTCCGTGGGGATCCTGTGCCCCAACAGAGCTGGAGGCTGAGGAAATTGCCAGGAGGGTTGTGCTGAGGAGGTGCAGGGTGTGCTGACCCCATCTCCTGTCCAGGACAGAGTCTGTGTGCGTGTGGACACCTGGGTGGCCACAATGCAATTCTGGCACCYAAATGTGGCATTTTGGGGCCAAAGCCCAGGTCAGCCTGCAGCCACTGAGGAGGAGGGTGGCTGGTGAGGGCAGTGGGACCTGGGGGAAGGTGACCCCACAAAGGTTGGGGCTGCCCAGGGTGAGTCAGGAGCTGGACCCTGCCCTGAGACACCTCCCCAGCAGCCTCTGGTGTGTCCATCCTCACTAAAGCAACCCATCCACCTCCTCCAGAGCAGGCTGAGCATTCCTGAGGCCGTGCAGAGGGTTTGGGCAGGCTCTCCCCCAGCTCAGAGTAACTGCAGCTGCATCCCAGGCAGAGCTCACAGCTCTCCCCGTGCAGGATGGAGGCTGCAGCCACGAGCAGCAATTACCCAGCCAGTCGTGCTCGTTTCAGGAGGCACCAACCACCAGACACAGCCTCGCTCACCTGGCCATGGCCTGGGGCTTGGTCAGCGCCCAAAGTGGCTGAGAAAATGAAGGAGGATGAGSTGTCTCGGGAGCAGCCACCAGAACACACCCTGCAGATGGCCCCGAGAAAATGTTGGTGGCCCACAGCTGCTCTTAGTGGCCCCAAGGCCAGAGCCTCAGCAGCAGCTGGGTTTTCCTGTCTCTGGGCTTCACCATCAGCAGCTGYATCCCTCTAGAGGGGTCTTGATCCTTGGGGTCATGGTTCACCCTGACTCTCAGGAGCCTTTTCTGGCTCTTTTTGGTGAGGGAGGGGATGTCAAGAGCAGTTTTGTCCCCAAGGAGCATCCTGGATGTGCCCTGCTCTAGGAGGAGGCACTGCAGGGCTGAAAGGGAGAACTCCCGGGAAGGTGGAATTGAGTTGGATCTGGCTGGACTGGCTGTGCCTGGGTGTGATTTTGACAAAGGCTGTGGGTGGTTTGGGAGGTGGATGGCAAATCATCTCCTGGGATTGCTSCTTTTTCCACCACCTCCCTGTGCTTGTCCCTGCTTAGTCTGGAGCAGCGTGGATCCTGGGGACAGGCAGGGGCTTAGGGACTAACCCAGCACTGGCAGGGTGGGGATCACTGGGATCTGCTGGCAAATCACCAAATGTGATTCACCAAATCCCCTACACCAAATGTGCCAGGGCTTCTGTGGGCTGGGGAGAACCACAGCTTTGGGGTCTGCCCCATGTCCGTAAAGCAAACCCACATTTGGGGTCTGCCCCGTGGCCATAAGGCAAAGTCCCCATGAGGAAGGGACACAGGGGGCAGGGATTGCAGTGGGTGGTGCTGTGTCCTGCCCAGAGTGCCTGACAGGAGTGACCAGGAGTAGGGGACAGTCCTGCTCCTGTGTGCCCTGGACTGTCCGGGAGGCAGAAAGTGGAGAAATGAACCAATTAATAATGCTAATGACAGTGCTGTGCCTCTGCTGGGCATGGCATAGCCCTAGGGAGGAAGCTGCCCGGCTCCTGAGCTCTGCCCAGCCCTGCCCTCGGCCATCCCGGGGCTGTGGCTGTGCCAGGCACCACGCCCGGGGCTGGACCCGACTTTTGGGAGGCTGAGGGGTGTCCAGCTCATGGCTCCCCATGTCCCAGCTGATGCCAGGCTGCCTCTCTGCACCCCAATGGTCAGCTGTTCGCCCTGAAATGCTGAACCCGGCTGGGTCAGCTCTGGTTGAGTGCAATGTCCTGCCCAGGGGTGGCAGGGATGGGCACGGGGACACGCTGAGGAGGGACATTGAGGCACCAGTGCCACCACGGGCTGTTTGCACGGACAGGAGGAGCTCACACTTCCTCTCAGCACAGCCCTGCTGCTCCAGAGATGATTACTTTGGGGAGCATCCCCAGTTCCCTGAAACCCAAGCTGTTTGCAGCTGCATCCCGGTCTCTCACCTCGGGTGCCCCCGTGCAGCCCAGGCTGGGGTGGGCTGAGTGCCCCTGACCAGGAGGTTGCTGGCATCTTTTCAGCCCATAGTTTTATTGTGGCTCAGCCCAAACAAAGCAGATCCCTTGGGAACCGAGTGACGGAGCGCCCCAGTGTTTCCTTCAGCCAGCAGGAATAAACAGGATTTTATGGGTGACCTGGGAGGGATCCTCCCTTCTTCCCTCTTGGAGCGGCACAGAGGCATCCACAGCCCCGTGACAAAGCGGGATGGGCTCGAACAGGACACCCCAATGACGCTCTTGAGGCAGGAGGTGAATTGAGCCTGTCCTGGGGGGACGGTGCCGGTGCCCGGCACAGGCTCGGTGCCCCCGGGAGAGGCTCGGTACCCGGCACAGGTTCGGTGCCCCGGCACAGGCTCAGTGCCCCGGGACAGGTTCAGTGCCCGGCACAGGTTCGGTGCCCAGGGACAGGTTCGGTTCCCCGGCACAGGTTCGGTTCTCCGGGACAGGCTCGGTTCCCCGGCACCGGTTCGGTGCCCCGGCACAGGCTCGGTGCCCCGGCACAGGCTCGGTTCCCCGGCACAGGTTCGGT
>NW_026623613.1:542213-576595 GCF_030028575.1 Malurus melanocephalus
GGCACAGGCTCGGTTCCCCGGCACAGGCTCGGTTCCCCCGGCACAGGTTCGGTTCCCCGGGCACAGGCTCGGTTCCCCGGGCACAGGTTCGGTTCCCCGGCACAGGTTCGGTTCCCCGGCACAGGCTCGGTTCCCCGGGCACAGGTTCGGTTCCCCGCACCGCAGCACAGCCCGTGACTCACGATCTCCTCCCTGCACCGAGAGCCCGGGCAGGAAATCTGGGTGGTGCTCAAGTATTTGCTCATGGGACACCACCTCATTCCAGGCGTGTCAGGGATGAGTGGGAGATTGTGTAAGCTCCTGGGGAGGGGGGATCTCCGAGAGCTGCCTGCCCGCTGCTCGCTCGGGCTCCCGGGAAGAGAATCCTGCCTCTGTGCTGCTCCCGTGGCACTCAGGAGCAGCATCCATCTGCCCSAGCCCCGCAGTTTACACCAGGAAAGGGCAGGGATGGAGTAGGAGGGATGATTAACGGGATGTAAASCACAGGTTGTAGCAGGCAGTGATGCTTTGATGGTGATGATGRCGATGAATGCACTGCTGGGGCTCTTTGGCTCTGTGATCCCTGCAAWCAGAAGGGGCTCTGCCAGGGCACAGCAATCCCCTTCTGTTTYGCTGATGTGCATTCCAGGCAGCAAAGCTGAGGCACGGCCGGGAGATGCTGCCAGCCCAAAACCCCCGCGGCAGCTGAGAGCTGCTTTGTGCAGGCCCACGCTTGGGAAATGAAAACCAAGRAGGAGCTGGGAAAAGGGGGCAGGAGGATGCTGTGACCAGGAGTGCTGGGGTTGTGCCTCCCCTGCAGTCACTCGGGCTGTGGTCASTGTGGGCTGAGGTCACTYCAAACAGGAGTTGTGGCACCCGAGWGCTTGGCTAGGGGTGAGTGTAGCACTCACTGGCACATTGCAGTCACTTGGGGCTGTAATAAATGAACGTCCCAGCAGCTGTTCCAGCCTTTGGAATGAGCTGTGGAACAGCTGGARCCACCATTAGGAGCTGGAGCAAGGACAGAGCCATTCAGGGAATCATTTCCTCGTCCTTTGCTGGATTCAGGGGTTTGGAAGGAGAGCACTTGGCTGAAGGGTGAATGTGGTGGCTTTGCTGCAGGACATCACCTTTCTCACACCCCTCTCCAGCTGCCCCCAGCCATGCCCCACTGCTGCTGCTCCAGCTCTTTCCTCTTGATCTCAGGCACCGAGCCTGGGCTGAACTTTGTCCCATCAGCAGCATTCCGAGGGAGGGCTCCATCCCCTGTGATGCTATCRCTCCACACCCTCCTGCCTCTGCCCACATCCTGGCAGCGCTGWGCTCTCCCTGCCTGCAGGGCAGGGCCGGCTCTGTCCTCAGGGGCAGATGCTGTTAGAAACAGCAGGACACGAGGACAAAGGTGGCACCGAGGTTTGTGCTTCCTTGTCCGCAGGGAACCGTCCCGTGCCGGGCTGGGGGGTTTGGATCCGGCTGTTTCTGTGGGGTTTGGATCTGGCTGTTTCAGCAGGCTCGGGGTGCTGGTGGGATAAGGGCTGTGGTGGCACTGCCAGCTGTGTGGTGGCACTGAGGTGACAGCAATAGGGAATGGCCTGTGGGGATCTTTGGTGAAGCCTCACTGGGGTGCCATGGCCTTGGGAAATGAGGATCACAAAATAAACTGAGCTGGAAGGGACCCACCAGGATCATCGAGTCCAGCTCCTGGTCCTGCCCAGGACACCCCAAGAACCTTACCCTGTGCCTGAGAGCATTGTCCAAACACTCCTCGAGCTCAGACAGGCTCAGTGCTGTGACCACTGCCCCGTTCCACTGCCCAGCCACCCTCTGGGTGAAAAACCTTTTGCTGATACCCAACCTAAACCTCCCCCAACTCAGCTGCATGCTGTTCCCCAAGCTCTGAAAACACAACAGCAACAGCCTGCACAGCACCCAGAGGGGCCTGTGGTCTGTGCAGGAACTCTGTGTCCTCTGCAGCCCATCCCAGGGTGGCACTGGGCTCTCCAGAGTCCCAATGGGCCCAGCTCTGCAGAGCTGCACATGGAACAGGATGGCAGCTCTGGCTCGGGCTGAAGGGCCACCTGTGCCAGCAGCCAGGGCAGGCACCCAGGGAATCCTCCAAACAGGGTGAGCACGTTGTGCTGCCTCTGCAGGGTGCTCCTCGGCCTCCAGCCATCTCTGGCTTTGGGTCTTCCCAGCCCAGATGTGGTGTTGGTGCATTTGGGAACCCTACAGAAGGTTTTGTTCCTTTTTCTATTATTTTTTTTCTCCCCTCTGATGCTTTTTGAATACACATGTGGTCCTGAGCACCTGCAGCAAGGAGTTGTTCAGATGAACACATCAGATGGGTGCAAAAACCCAAAACCCCAAACTGCTCAGGGCTGAGCTCTGGCCTTCTCTTGGCTGAAGGCAGGAGCCAGACACTGACCATCTGTGCCCTTGGCCACAGCTCAGACTCTTTCCTGGAGACCAGGAGGGCATGGGGGAAAGCCTGCAGGACCTGGGGCAGGTCCTGGGTGCTGATGGAGTGGCTGAGCTTTGCTTTCCCCACCCACCTGCTCTGCTGTCCCCTCTCTCAGGTCCTCCACAAAYGAGCTGGCCGTGCTCATCTCCTGCATGCAGACAAACGCTGACCAGGTGGAAAAAGACATCCTGGAGACTCAGTCCAAGCTCCAGCAGGTCAGTCATGGCCGAGGGTGGTGGGAGGGTGAAAAGCTTCGCCTGGAAATGCAGAGTCTGGGACAGCAGGTCAGGTGTCTGCTGGTGCAGGTTTGGGGGCTGACTGGAGGCTGGGGAGGAACAGACGCCCTGCAGAGCCTCCCAACCCCTGGGGCTGCATCCCGGGGCTGCATCCCATTCTATCCTGGTGCTTTGTGCTTCCCACAGCCAAGGCAGCACAGCTCTGTGCCTCCCAGCAAGCTCAGAGGATGCCAGCCTGACCCACCCAGCCCCTGGCAGGGCTCCAGGATTCCTCTGTGGTCAGTGTGKGGAGGATCCAGAGCCTCTGCACTGACCAAGGGAAGTGTTGTGAGGTCTTTGTGGTCCAGCCAGGCTTTTTCTTCTGTCTCCCCTGGTCTCCAGGATTCCAGCAACCAGCAGAAGAACAAGGCTTTTGAGTTCCAGACAGAGAATGCCAGGAACCTGAAGGAGGCTGAGACCCTGCTGAAGGATCTCTTCCTGGACGTGGACCGTGCCAAGAGGCTGAAACACCCACAGGCTCCTGAGATAGAGAAAGAGTGAGTGCAGGGGAGTGACTGGTGCAACTGGGAACCCCCCAGGATATAGAATGAACTCCAATCCTTGCCATGAGTGGTGGTTTCACTCTTCTTCCCACTGAGTTTAGCCTTAAAATCAGCTTTTCTGCCAATATATTATAAAGATAATGGTATTCAATAATTCAAAATGAAGATATTGGTATGCAAAGATATTGGCTGCCAGAGCAGTTGCCCAAGAGGCCCCAGTCTTTTGGGACCTCTTATAAAAGGTACCAAAAAAATGCAGAGCTCAAATGTAACCCCCTCTCAGGGCAAATCCCCCTTTCCTCTGCCTTTCCTAAAATAAATGCCTTTGATTTGGGGCAAGCACAGGGTCGGACATGGTTGCTGGAGTGGGAGAAGAGCTGCAGTTGCCTTCTGGTGCTTTGCTCACCTTCAGCTCCAGCCCTTTTATGCAGAAATCAGGAGGGGAGTGTCCCAACAGGGCAGGCACAGCTCTGACCTCCCTGCAGCCTCCTCCTGGGCTGTAATTCCTGAAATATCCCCAGAGATGGAGAATAGCGGGACAAGGGTTGGACACTGCTGAAGGAGTTCAGTGCCACAGGGGGACAGCAAAGTGCTCTGGGTCTTGCAAGTGAATTCTGGGCTCCACAAAGCCCCTCTTGGTTCTCCTGCTCCCCCACTGACACAGGGACCTGTGCCTTTCCCCCTGCAGCATCCAGCAGCTCCACGAGCGTGTGACGCAGCTCTGCGCCGAGTACCGCGCCCTCTACGAGCAGCTCCACGTGCCCGAGGTGGGGCCCAGGGTGGACTGGGCCAGGATCCTGGACCAAAAGATGGTAAAAGCAGCTGGGTTTGGATTTTATCTCCCACCTTCACCAGGCCAGGCAATGTTTGCTGTTGTCTGTAGGGCTGTGCCAGCCATTGCATGCTCAGGGATGTTGGGGGTAGTGGGAGTCATTCAGTGGCTCTGGATGGGAAAAGGACTTTTCTCCCCACTCTGGAGCACCCTCTGGACCAGCCCCTTCAGATTCAGAGTTGCCAGAGGGGGATGAGGTGGAGAACCCTCTGTGGGGTGAAAGGATGGAGAAGGTGGTGTCTCCTAGGACTTTACAGCCTTTTGAGGGTTTCACACCACAAGGTTTGGGCAYGTGGAGTGCCCAGATTTGAGCCAGTTTGGATTGCATTGAAAGCTGGATGATAATTCAGTGCATCCAATGCACATCACCGTGGGCAGGGGGCTTTCAGCTCAGGTCTGCACCCCAGGTTTACATGGCCTGGTTATCTTTGGCTGGGGAAAGGCAACCAACAGCAATCATGGGAAACAAGGAGAAAACCCCCTCCCTTCCTGTCAGAGACCAGATCTCTTCAAGCCCTGCCAGCAGTGCCTGGGGTTTCTCCCCCAAATGAATCCTTTTGCTTCAGTCCCTGCCCCGACTCCTTTTGCACAGAAACAAGTCACTGCAGGGCAGTACGGCCCCGGCATGTCGGAGCTGGAAAAGCAAATCGCCGAGCACAACATCCTGCAGAAGGAGATCGAGGCCTACGGGCTGCAGATCAAGAACCTCCGCTCCGGGGTAAGGCTCCGTCTGTCCTCTGTGTCACCTCACTGGGACCCTGACCCTGTGCCACATCTGCTCCTCCTCCTTGTGCATGGGGGGCCAGGGAGGCGGCTCCTGTGTGGTTTCTAAATCACATTCCATAGATCAGCTCATCAACATCCACCACTTGTTTTGCTAACACCTCTTTTTATCTTTTTTTTTTAATTTTGTTTTCACCTCCTTGGTCTTGGCTGTGTTGCAACCCAGGACGTGGCAGATTTAAAAAGCCAGTACAAGGACTTGCTGGTAAGCTTCTGGGTGGTTTTCTGGACTAATGGGGTCTTACAGCAGAGTAACACCATCCCTGAAAGGCAGGGAATGTCCAGCTCAGGGCAGGAGCTACCCCTGGGCTTGCACAGTGAAGTTGTGTGCCTCACRTCATTTCCCCATTTCCTCTCATCCTTGGGATGGGTGTAAATTAGGAGCACTCTTGCTGCCCTCAGGGCAATGAGAGTGAGATCCACGTCTCTCCAGCGTGGGTCACGGATCTGCAGCTGCCTCTGTGTCCCTGAGCACAGGGATCAGAAAGCACCAGGAAATCCATCCCAGCCCACACACTATTCCAAATCAGGGTTGCAAATGTGGAGGCTTGCCCTGATCCCAAACAAGGGCTCTGGAGAGGAAATGAGCAGCCAGAGCAAAGGAGGTGGCCAGGAAGAAGGTCCTGGGTTCAGCCAGCTGGGCTCATGAAGGTTAATGCCAAAAATGGGTTTTGTGGGAAATAAACAGAACTGGGACTGCCCCGGGCACAGCCCACACCGGGGAGTCTGGTTAGACAGACACATCCTGTCTGTGAGCAGGGAAGGGGAGAGCAGCCCCATCAGATAAGAGCAGCGGTGGCACATTCTCACCGAGATCTCTGGGAATCTCCCGCTGGATGTGCAATGGGAGTGTGGTCCTGGAGAGGAGGAGGAGGAGGAGGAGGAGGAGGAGGGGAAGGGGACTCACCAGGCTGAGCTGACGCTGTCTCTGTGCTCTCTATGGACAGAAAGCTTCCATCTGGCGGGGGCAGAGCCTGGGCAGCCTGTACCACCACCTCCAGGGCTGCACCAAGGAGCTGAGCTACCTGACAGAGCAGCAGACCAAGATCCTGAAGCAGGACTGGAGTGACCAGATGATGGATGTCCAGAGTGTGCGCCGCGAGTACGAGGTGAGCTCCCAGGGTGGTGGTGTGGCCTGAAAGGCTGTGAAAAGCTGTGAAAGGCTGTGAAAAGCTGTGAAAGGTTAGCCAAGGGGGGTCTGCAGGCTGCACCCCAGCCCCCTGCACATCCACCACCAGCCCTGAGTGTGGGGCTCTCTGAAACCCCCCTGGGTCCAGGCTGGAATTAGGGATGAGCTGCTCTGTGTGACCCTCCAGCCCTCTGAGCTGGCACTGTTGGGGTCACACATTGGAGAGCTGCCAGGGAGGGTTTCCATGGTCAGAGAGAGGGGAAGGGCTCAGGGCCACACCAGTGCAACACTCAGTGACTGCTGCATGTTTGGACCAGGAAAATGAGAGGAATAATCGCTGAGGAAAATGCTCTTTGAGCAAATGCCCTGATGCTTTCTGAGACCCAAGAGTGTCTAATTTGTTTTAGCTCTGCCTAACCCCTTCTGTTTCAAAAAACACATGAAAAAGCAAAGAAATCTGTGTTTTGGGAGCCTTATCTCTGTTATGTTGGGGTTGGGCGCCCAAGGAGACCACTCCATGCTCCCTGCATGTTCCCAAGGTCAGGAAGTTTCTCTTCCTTTCCAGGATTTCAAGTCCAACGAGCTGCTCAGCCAGGAGGAGTTTGTGAACCACCTTCAGGACGATGGGGACAGGATGATTGAGCTGAAGCACCCAGCCATCAAACCCATCCAGGTAGGGAGAGGGGATCTCTTCCCAAATCCCATGGGAGAATGAGAGAGTTTCTGTGCATCAAGAGCCAGGAAATGAATCAGAGAGACCCCTTCACCTCTCCTGCAGTTATGTTACAGTCCCTGTCAAGGGGAGTCCCTGCTCAGGCAGTGCCTGGGCACAGCTTTGTCTCTGCTTTTTCTCTGATATCTGGAACTTCTGGGGAAAGGAGAGCAGTGGTGAGGGAGGCAGGACCAGMTGGAGCCCGCTGAGATGTGCTCTGTCCCACCACAGGCTCACCAGGAAGCCTTGAAGAATGAGTGGCAGAATTTCCTGAACCTCTGCATTTGCCAGGAGAGCCAATTGAAAAGCGTGGAGAACTACAAGAAGGTAAAAAGGGAATTAATGGACCAGAGTGGGCAGGCTGGGAGCAGGGAGATCAGAGGGATGAGTGTGGGAAACACTTTTCTTGTACCTACTCAAGGTATTTTGGGGAAACAAAATCTTTTGGAGGTGCTGGGAACTGAGTGACACCCCTGGACTTGAGGACAGTAATTCCCCCCATGCCTGATGGTTTTCCTGCCCACACTTCCAGTTCCAGGATGATGCTGAGGCTGTGAGCCGCTCCCTGAAGAAGATGAGCTCTGACCTGGACACCAAATACAGCAAATACAACAAAGACAGCCCTGGGGTGGTGTCAGATCTGCTGCTTCAGCTGGAGGTGAGCCCTTCAGGGCTGCTGGCACCAGCCAGACCCAGGGAGTAAACCCAAAGTTWAAAACTCCCCAATAAATGACAGAGGGGAAGGGAGGAGGTGGGTGAATACCCCTACAGGGACAGCTCTGTGCCAGGGAGGGGGAGCCCATGGAAACTCCAAGTGCTGAGTCCCTGCATCCCAGAAGATCCACACTGCTCACACTGCAAGGCAGCGACCCCTGGGATGGCACTGTCCCCRTCAGKGACACACAGCCAGGCCCCAGGTCACCGGCAGAGTGAAGGAGAAGTGCAGGGAGGAGCCATGTGCTGTTCTTAACATAAAACACTGGGATTAGAGGCCAGGCAGAGTGTGAGTTGCTGGCATCTGGGCAGGAGATCCTCCCATCTCCTCACCACTCTCAGGAGTCAAGGGCAAGGAGGAATAAAGAAATCTGACCTCAGGGGTGAGATGCAGATAGGAAAGGAACATTTGCCCYGGAGAGAGAGAGGGGACATGTTCAGCTTTCTGTGTCTTTCTGAGCATGCAACACGTTTTGCTCTCGAGAGATGCTGGAATCTTGGTGCTTTCTGACACTGGAACTCAGCCACCTCTTGGCAGATCTGTGTTCCATTTMTGAAAAGGAAAACTTCCTCAGGATATTTGATATGACAGCATGGGTTCACCTAAGGTAACTTGGGCTGTGTCCTCAAGAGCAGATCTGCTGTGAGCAAAGGAAACTGAGGAGAGCATTGATGATGAAAAGGGACATGGAGGGATGGATCTAGAATGGARAAACTCCCAACTTCACCCCACAGGGACAGATAATCAATCCCAGCATAATCCCTGTAGTGTGACCCTCCCCTTCCTTTTCATCCAAACCACTGTCCCCCTGTTTTTGTAGAGTGAGGAGAAGGCCTTGAAGCAGGCAGAGAAGAGCATCACTGACCTGAAGAGAAGGAGCAAAGAGATCAGCCCTCTGAAACTGCGCAGGACACATCCCTCCCAGCCCCTCACCCTGGACACCCTCTGCGACTGGGATGCTGGAGAGGTGAGACTGGGCTAGCAGCACCCTCACAAGAGACAGAGAGCTGGCTTCTTCTCTGGTTGCCCCAGATTTTGGCTCTGTGGTGGGAAGGACTCTCCTAATGGCAGGAAGCCAAACCTTTCTCTGGGTTCTGTGTCCTCTCCCAGGTGCAGCTGACCACAGGGGACAAGTACACCCTGAAGGACAACAGCAACCCCGAGATGTGGGTGGTGCAGAGCAGCACTGGTGTGGTCCAGGAGGCACCTTCTGCTTGTTTCTCCATCCCTCCTCCTGACCCTGAGTCCATCGACAAGGTCAACAGGTGAGTCTGTAGCAGACATCCTGACCCTGAGGGACACTCAGGTCATAGCCAGCCTGGCTACCTTGGCTGCAGACAAACAGCAGCTGGGGTCAGGCCTCTCAACCATCTGCCACTCAGCCCCTCCTGGAGTGGGATTTTTCCTGCACCCAGTTATYTTATCCAAGTGCCTGCCATTCCTCAGCACCCCTGAATACTGCACAGACCTCAGTGTCAAAGTTTTCTGGCAGCCAGGCATGATTTCTTCACCCAAACATGTGACTYGCATAGGTTTGACTAAATTCATTGCCGAATCAGTCTGGAGCTTGGGACTTGCCAAACAGGACAGAGCTATCTGTGGTATCTGCTCTCAGCCAGCCCCAGCTGGAGACTGGGAAGTGCTCCCTGAGCCTGGGTTTGCTGCCTGCCAGCTCCTGCCATTCCCACAGGATGGGGTGGTGGTGCAGGGAGGTTGGCAGAGCCTCTTTWATCAGGGCCCCGGGTGTTTGGGGAAATCTGAGCTGCTCAAGGGCTGTGGAAAGGCCACAGCCCAGACTCGGAGCTATGTGGGCATGCCTGGGGTGGGAGCTTGGGTTCCTAGTTCCGTGGGAGCGATTGCTTCATTGTGTTGTTCTTCCTCAGGGTATCCCCCTCCTTGCACATCCCAGATTATTTAATCCTTCAGATTTATGGGTTTTATGCGTGTTTTAAGACAGGAATTCAGTTCTGTCTGGGATAACAGCAGCCAGGCAAGCTTTAGCACGTGGTGTTTAGCGGGAAAAGTCCATAACAAGGATGAGACCTGACCTGGTCCTTCCTGTTACCCCTTCTTCTGGTTCCATCAGCTTTTTCTCACTCAGAAATATTTTTTTGGCCTTCCGGCTCCTACAGATGCCAGCTCTAGTTTCACTAGGCAGGAACCATCCTTACAAGTGAGACTCGTTCTTTCTTTTGCAGAAGCAGCCAACTTGTACTCACTTCCTGCAAGGCTGCAAAGCTCTGCAGCCATATGAAATAAACTTCCAGCTTTGATAGCTTCTACTGAGAGCTGGAAACAATGGGCTCCATTGGAAGAACTCAGGAGTTCAAGCCAACCAGCTGCTCTTGCTGCTGTTCCCTTTCCTAAGGGATGTCTCTGGTTTGCAGCAATTTACAGGCTCCCAGCCTTTGAGGACACCTTGCCTTGCCTTTGAGGACACCTTTCCTTGTCTTTGGAAGGTGCTGCTGTGCAGGGCTCTGTCAAGGCTTGCTCAGCTCTGTGTCCCTTCCTGGCTGATGCCCCTCTCTGCTCACAGGCTGGAAGGGGAGCTGAACACGGTGAAGCAGAAGCGAGCGGCGGTTCAGAGCAGCCTGAGACGCAGCCAGAAGGAGCAGGTCCAGCCCAGCCAGCAAGGTTTGTCAGCTGGACAGTCCAGCCCTCTCCAGAGCCCTGGAAACAGAGCACGCACCCAGGGTGGGCAGAGGCACCTGCAGAGGGAGGGTGTCCTCTCCTCCACAAACAGCTGACAGGATAACCTGACTCCTCTCTGCAATTCACTCAAAGTCTGCTGCCCTTCTCAAGCCTCTGAGATTGACCTCCAGCTCCATCAACAGCTGCAGGTTGTTTAGGGTTGCAGTGGGATGTGCCTATCCAGAAACCTTAATTACCAAACCTGCTTTGCAGTTCTCTTCCCTAGCTGGGGGCTGTGGCTAAATCCCAACCCTGGGTTATCTGTGTTATTCCCACAGCTGTAGTTCAAAGGCTCCCAGCAAAGCTGAGAAGGGATGTGACTACATGGCAGCACCTGCCTTTGTCCCTCCTTTGGACTTGAGCTTTGGCTCGCCATGGCAAACCTAAAACCTGGGGATTAACCTAAGCCTGTCTCATTGCAGCTCTGTCCAGGAGCCCTCCAGCAGTGCAGGATGATCCCCAGGCTGACCGGCTCCTCAGCAGCYTGGATCGTGTTGGCAAGGACCTGGTGCAGGTGGAGAAGGAGGTTCTGAACCGAGTGAGGTCTCCTGTGAACTACAGTGACCCTACAGATGACCTTGGCAGGAGGATCAAACAGCAGCAGGTGAGCTGCAGCGCTGTGTCCTTGGCCCAAAGGATGACAAGGAAATAACACAGGAGATGAGAGGTGGTGCTTCAAAGGAGAAGCACARTTCAAGGGTTTGAACCCTTGAAAAGGGACTGAATCAAACCCTCAGGAAATGCAGGCCCTTCCCTTGGCTCTGGAGCAGGAGGGTCCATTTATTTCAGAACTGTGATCCGGGTGCCTGTCAGGGCAATGCTGTCATCCTGCACTCTCCARTCTGTAACAAAAAGTCTAAGGAATAAAGGGAATTAATTGAAGGACCAGCTTTGGCTCAGCTGATGGGAAAGTACAGACTGGTAAATGTCAGTGGGACAGGAAAAGAGGCAGTGCCCTGGAGCCCCTCCTTTCCTCTGGGATAATGTCAGGGTCTGCAGTATTTCAGCTGGTTACATCTTCATCTGTGGGTATTTCTCTGGCCCTGGCAGCAGGATGGGCTCGGGCAGGTAGGTTTTTTCCATCTCTGTCTGTTTGGATCTCTTTCCCACACCCTGCCACTGCCAGACAGCCACAGTGTGCACGGGGCTGAGCCCCAAGGGGCACCGCACCCTGAGCCCCACAGCCAAATCCACCCCTGAGGGAGACACATTTCCACAGCAGAGCTGTTTATGACTSTGTTGGGTGACTCTGCTTCCATCTGCTGTGCCAGGAAACAACAAAGAAACTTGAGAACCTGGGGGCAGCCAAGGATGCCTTGCAGAAGGAGTGTGAGACCTACCTTTCCAAGAAACCCASCAGCACCTCGGCTTCCCAGCTCCCTGTCACGCTCAACACCCTCAGGAGCAAATACAACGATGTCAATATGCTCTCCAGCCTGTACAACGAGAAGTGAGTGGTGGGGAGGAGGGAAGGGAGATTTCAACACAGAAGCATGGCAGAAAATGCTTTTGATCTCTCTGGGTGTCGGTTGAGGTCCAGCACAGGTTGGAAACCTCCCATCCATYATCAAAGGCATCTCTGAAGGAGTTCCTGTGAGTAATTTGTGGTCAGATCCCCCCACTGTGGAGAATCCACTGCAATGGGTGTGTGTCCCAGCTCTGCTCTKTGGTGAAATGCAGCATATCTGACTSGTGAGCAGCATGACAGGGCTGTGAGTGCACATTGCCTCTTSTCTGACATGGTTTATAGTAAGGTGAAACATCCAAAACCAGGGAGAAAATGAGAAGATTGGGTTCTTCTGTAGCTAACCTTGTCCTGTCATTTTCCCTTTTCCCAGAGCTAAGGCTGCCCTGAACCTGGAGACTCAGATTGAGAACACAGACAAGATTGTCAGCACATTTGAGGCCAAGCTGGCTCAGGACAGCATCATTCCTGCATCCCCCAATGCCCTGCAGGACCGGGCTAATGACCTGCAGGTAGGGGAGCATCAGGATTTTTCTTAAGGATGGGGGATCCCGAGCTCAGGGAGCAATGTGGAAGGAGCTGGGCTTTGATGATTTCAGCACCTCAAGGCGCTGATGATGAAACTTTTTTAAGGACTTGTTCCTTGAAGGTTTGATGTTGGTGTTGCAGGCTGAGCTGCTCTCACTGGGCAGCACAACTCTGTCCCTCTCAGGTTACCTTTGGGGTCCCTGAAATACAGGATGTCCYCCTTATCAGCTCATCRRTGTTGCTCTGCCTCACACCCATCCYTAACCTTTCCCTCTCTTCATCTCCTTGCCCCATCCTCGGCACCCACAGTGACCTGATTATTCACCTTCCCCAAAACTTCTCCGTGCACAGTCCAACCCACTTTGCTTTGAGTAAACCTCACTGCTCCACCTCTCCCACCTTGCAATGGAGAGCCTGACCAACCCCCAGCTCCTGCAGCTTTAAGGAGGGGGTTTGGGTGTTGCACTGACCCTTGGAAACCCAGAGGTGCCTTTTTCCCCCTGCAGAAGATGAGGAGGGACCTGGTGGCCCAGGAGGACTGCGTGCTGAAGCTGAACCGGGCGCTCAAGGATGCCGAGCACAGCTGCAGTGCTGTGCAGAACAACTTCCAGGAGTACTGCCCYGACCTGCCCCGGCAGAAACGGGAGGTGCAGCTCCTCAATGACCGCTACCACGCCGTGGCTGACCAGCTGGATCAGCGGTGAGGGRCTGTGGGGTCATCTCTGCTCCTCTTGGCTGGGGTGGACAGGCAAGGGTCAGAGCCTTGAGTGTGTTCCTCATTGCAGGAACCTGATCCTGACCCCTGTCCCGTCACACTGAGGACCAGCTGTGTCCTGCTGTGTAGTGCCACCTTCCCACATGGAGCACTGGCTTTGAGATCCCAGAATTTCAGTTATCAGTGGTCACCCCCTTGTTTTTTGTCATCTTGATGTTTGTTGTGGTGACAATTTCACCTTAATGTCTTCCTAGGAAATTGCACGTGAATCTTTGCCCTTCCCCTTAATGTTCCTTTCCACCTCTGTGCTGTGCAGAGAGAAGACCCTCAGAAATATCAGCCTCAGCTACCAGCAGTTCCAAAACTCCAATGAGAACCTGATGTTTTGGATGAACAACCTACCCAAGCACCAAGTGAAGACCACGGATGGGCCCAGCCAGATCAATTACAAGCTGCAGGCACAGAAGGTGTGGTYCGGGGAAAGAATGGTCTGTAACTTTTGAGGGATGGGGCAATTTGCTTGTGAACAGCRCATGCAAAATAGTACCAGACAGCTCCTTTTTGGGTGCTGCCCCATCCCAGGGAATGAACCAGAACAAGGACTGCAGCCCACAGATGGTGTATCTGGTGTATCTCAYCTTGCTGGGTTTATCTACAGTGCTGGTGTCCTCTCCTGTCACCTCCAGGCTGAAATCCTCTCTGTGGAGAGGACACTTCAGATGCTGAAACACTGCACCTTGGGCTGAGATGTTGCATCTGGGTCCTGCRTTTTTCTCTCCTTGAGCAGATTCTAAGCTTGCTAGCTCAGATGATGAGTTGTGGAGGTCTCTGTGTTGGCTGTTATTTCCATCATTTGTGATAAATCAGYGAGGCAAGTCCTGGGCAAGTGATTGCACTGCTGAGATATCTGAAAACCCTGGAGACTCTTCCTAAATGTCTTCCTGTTCCCACCASTCCCTCAGCTGAGCTGATTCTCTAGGCTGCAAGGGTATTTCTGGGCAGCTGGGTTTCAGTGTGACCCTAACAGCAAGTGTGTCTCCTGCAGAGGCTGGTGCAGGAGATCCAAAGCAAGGAACCTGAGAAGAACGCCCTGGTCAGGCTGTCCCAGAACGTGCAGTCCACACTCAATGTAAGGATGGGTTTTCCTGTTTTTCCCATGTATCACTCGCTTAACATCTCCCCCAAGAGATTGACCTGATTCTCCTGTTTCTGCTCTGAACAGGACTATGAGCTCGAAGCAGGCAAGTACAGCTCTTCTCTGGATCCTTCCCTGACAGACTCTGCTGCAAAGAGGCTGCGCGTGACCCCCCTGCAGGAGAGCATCCAGGCCCAGGTAAAATGTTCAGATGAAGGCATGGAAACCATCATCCAGCTCCTTACCATGCCCCAATGTCCTCTGCAAGGCCTTGATCTACTTTAACAGCCACTGCTGATTATGGTCCTAATCCCAGGGTTGAAGTCCTCAGGGATCCCTTCATCCACGGGGAGAGGGGAATGTGAGATCCCAAAAGAGGGCTGTGCCTGGCAGCTTGGCTGAGATTGGTGATGCTGCCTCCTCACCACAGTGTATACGAAGATGGAACTTATAGGGGAGCTGTGTGGGGGCAGGAAGGAGCCAGAACTCCTCTCTGCTCTTCCCAGTTACACCCCAGCTCTCCTGCATCACCTTGGGCTGTTCATCACCTGCCATCCATGTGTGGCCCAAGGTGATTTTGGAAGTCTGGACCATGTGCAAGCCTGCAGGCATTCAAATAACAGGGACAGGATCTCCTGAATGAGTCCTTAGACTCTCTCTCTCTAGAGAATCATTAATGTGAGGACTTTAATCCCTGGAATTGTGCAGCACACAAATCTCATCCTGGTGAAAGAAGAAGGTGTGGCAGATTCTGCCATGYAACAGAGCTGTGTCAGGGTGAGGGGACAAGGCTCTCACCACCTTTTCTTTTGCAGGAAAATGATGTCACCAAACTCTACATGGAGCTGGCAGCAGAAAATCAACAGCAGCTCAGCCGGCTGGAGTTTGCCAAGAAGGTTGTTGACAAGGTAGCAGCCCACAGCTCACTGCAAGATTGGGGTTCACATCTGCTCAGCCTGGGATCCCCCACCCCTCCCCAGGGCTCCACATCCAGGTGTGAGGAAGGACAGGAATGGAAACCCCTCTGAGAAAAAGACCTCAAGAAACCACAGTTTTGCTGACACTGATCTTGGGTTGTGACTCTCATCACCTCTATGGGCCCTCAGCTCCTTACTGAAGCTGTAGTTCATGCTTGGGAAACAAGATTAGGACTTCTAAATGCAGTTCTCATCTATAGCTAAGATGTTCACAATGTTCACAGACTGAGAATTTCAGATTTGTTTGTGGGTGTGGCTGGAATTTGGTGCCCACAACCTTCTGGAAGCACTTCAGAAGGATTTTTAGACTTTTCTAGGGTTTGAACAACCAGTAGGAAAGGTCTCAGGACTGGGTGACTTTTAGTGGGSTCAGGAAGGACAAGAGATTAATCTGGGGACTGGCTGTGATGCTTTCCCTTGGCTACAGATACAAGAAGGCAGCACAAAGCACCTTTGTGGGCTGCTGCAGCACCTCCACCTCAAGGGGAAGACACACCAAGCCAGTTGCTTGAGATGATGGAATTATGTCCTCATTTTCCATTTACAAACAGCCTCATCTGAAGGGGGATTCTCTGCCAGTTTTGTCACTGTCATTTAAAAGATCTCTGAGTCATCTTAAAAGAGTGACTTGGTTTCCCTGCCTTTTTTTTTAATTTTTTTTTTTTGTTTTTCCCTTGCAGAAGGAAGTGCATGAGGACATTGAAGCTGTGCATGAGCAAACCCAGAAATCTGAAAACAAAGCCGCAACAAGCAGGGAATCTGAGGGGTTGAAATCACAGCTGGAGGAGGAAAGAAGGAAAGCGGCCAGGATCGAAGAGGACCTGGAGGAACACAGAAACAAGCTACTGATGCTGAAAACTCAGAAGCCCATTGAAAGAGTGGAAGAAAAGGAGGTGATTGAATACTGCAGGGACCCACAGGTGGAGAGCAACCTGTCAAGGATGGTACAGCAGATTGAAGAGGAAGGCAAAAAGAGGCAGAGCCTGGAAGAAAACATTGATGTGATAAGCCGTAAACTTGCCCAGATGGAGAGTGAGAAGAAGGTCRCTCCTGCCCAGCTCCTCACCAAAGAGATCACAAAAATTGAGAAGGATCCAAGCCTGGATGGCCAAGCAGCCACTCTTCGGCAGGAGATCAAACGTCTCCAGGAGGAAAGCTTGGCTGCTGCTTCTGAACTTGAGCAGCAAAAGAGGGAGCTGCACATGCTGGAGCGAAAGCAGCCCAACATCCGAGAGAAAGTGGTGGTGAAGGAGCTCATCAAACTGGAGAAAAACCCAGAAATGCTGAAGTCTGTCAGGACCCTGCAGTTACAAATCGATGAGGAATCCTTCAAAAGAAAGTCTGCAGAAGAAGCRATAGTGAAAGTGAAGAACAAGATTGAAGAGGTGGAAAGACTGATTGAAACAGCAGAACCCAAAATTATTGTGAAGGAGGTGAAGCAGGTAGAGCAGGACCCGGAGTTGTTGAAAGAGACTTCCAAGCTTAAAACTCTGATTGAAGAAGAGAGGAGCAAAAACTTGGCACTTACGAGTGAGTTGGGAGAGCTGCAGAGCCAGTACAGCATCGCAGAGAAGCAAAAACCCAGGATAGAGGTGAAAGAGAGGGTCAACGAGATCTTCATGGTGGACCCTGAAACCGAGCGGCAGATTGCACACCTGAAAAGGGAACTGCAGGAAGTCACTCTGAAAAGGACAAAGATTGACAGTGAGGTGGAAGAGGCCTTAGCAGAGCTCAAYGTCCTCAGGTCGCAGAAACCAGAGGTGGAGTTCAAGGAGGTCATYGAGGAGGTGGTGAAACATGAGAAGAGCCCGGAGATTCTCAGAGAAATTGATAGGCTGAAAGAGCAACTGAATGAACTTGTGAACACCAACGGCAGGACCCAAGAGCAGCTCATTAGGCTGCAGGGTGAAAGGGATGAATGGAGGAGGGAGAGATCCAAGGTGGAAACCAAGCTGGTCAACAAGGAAGTGATCCGATACGAGAACGATCCGCTCTTGGAAAAAGAAGCCGATCGTCTGCGTCAGGAGGTGCGCAACATGTCCCAGAAAAGAAGAGCTGCAGAGGATGCCATCTACGACCTGCAGAATAAATACATGCTGCTGGAGAGGCGGAAGCCGGAGGAGAAGGTGGTTGTTCAAGAGGTGATTCTGACCCAAAAGGATCCCAAGCTCCGAGATGAGCACAGCAGGCTGAGACGGAGTCTGGATGAGGAGGTGAGCAACAGGCGTCGCCTGGAACGCGAGGTGCAGCAGGTTCGTGTGCTGGTGGAAGAGCAGGAGAAGCTGCTCAACTTCCAGGAGGATCGAAGCAAGAGGCTTGCCCTGGAGAAGGAGATGAGACAAATCACGCTGAGAATAAAGGAGCTGGAGGAGAGCCCAGCCCCAGTGCAAGAGAAGATCATTATGGAAGAAGTGGTCAAGCTGGAGAAGGATCCAGTCCTGGAACAGTCTGCCAGCAACCTGCGCTTGGAGCTGGACAGGGAGAAGATGGAGGTGCTGAGCTTGCAGAGAGAATGCAAGAACCTGCAGGTACAAGTTGATGTCCTGCAGAAAACCAAATCCCAGGAGAAAACCATCTACAAGGAGGTGATTCGTGTGGAAAAGGACAGAGCGCTGGAGAGTGAACGCGCACGCATCTGGGAGCTGCTGAGCAGGGAGAGAGGAGCCAAGCAAAAGGCAGAAGAGGAGGTACGGAGGCTCCGGGAGAAGATYGAGAGAGCTGAAGGCATGAAGAGGACATGGGCTCGTGAAGAGACAGAGCTGCAGAAAGCCAGGAACCTGGCCATCCAGGAGAGAGCCAGCCTGGAGAGTGAACTGCRGGAGCTGGAGAGGCAGAAGCAGCAGAAAGTCCTCTTCCTTCGGGAGGAATCCAAACTGCTCAGCCAGCGGACTGAGAAYGACAGGCAGAAGAAGAAGCAGCTGGAGCATGAGTTTTCCCTGCTGGAGGCAGACATCCTGAGGGAGAAGGACCAGATCTACAACAAGGAGAGGTTCATTCGGGACCTCCAGTCAAAGGTCAACCGTGAAGAAATCAATCATGAGACCCAGATGAGAGAGACGAACCTCTCCACCAAGATCTCCATCTTGGACCCTGACACAGGGAAGGACATGTCCCCYTACGAGGCCTACAAGCGAGGTATCATAGACAGAGGCCAGTACATCCAGCTGCAAGAGCTGGAGTGTGACTGGGAAGAAGTCACMACCCTGGGCCCAAATGGGGAGATCTCACTTCTCCTTGACAAGAAAAGYGGGAAGCAGTATTCCATCGATGATGCGCTGAGGCTGAGGAGGATCACAAAGGAGGAGTACCAGCTGTACCGGGATGGAAAGATTCCCATCTCAGAATTTGCCTTGCTGGTGGCTGGGGAAACCAAGCCTCCCTCCTCCCTCTCGATTGGCTCCATCATCTCCAAATCCCCRCTCACATCCCCCACCACCCACCAAAGCCAAACCTTCTTCCCCCCAGCCCCGCAGAAGGGCATTTCTGATGACACATCCCCCATCGCCGGGGTGTAYGACACCACCACCGACACCAAGTACAACATCAAAACTGCCGTTGCGAAGAAGCTGCTCGATCCCATGACAGCTCAGAAGCTCCTGGAAGCCCAGGCTGCCACGGGGGGCATCATAGACCTCATTTCTCGGGACCGCTTCTCGGTCCATAAGGCAATTGAGAGGGGGCTGATCGACAGGACCTACATGCAGAGACTGCTCAACGCCCAGAAAGCTTTCACGGGCATCGAGGACCCGGTGACCAAGCGAAGGCTGTCTGTGGGGGAAGCAGTTCAGAAGGGTTGGATGACCAAGGACAGTGCTTTCCCCTACCTGCAAGTGCAGCATCTGACTGGGGGGCTCATCGATCCCAAGAAAACAGGTCGCATCCCGGTGCTGGAAGCTGTCCAGACAGGGATGATAACGAGCAACCTGGCCAACAGGCTCCAGGATGAGTCCAACTATGAAAAGGATCTCATTGACCCTGTCTCTAAAGAGAAGATAAACTACAAGGAGGCCATGGCCCTCTGCCAGAAGGATTCTCTGAGTCACCTCCTGCTCCTCCCAGCCGCATCAGAGGGGTATCAGCGGTACCACCAGGCGAGCCGCTCCCCCAGGCTCTCRCGGTTCAGGCATTGAGTGGATTCAGGCACATTCTGGGGCTGGTTCCTTCAGTTCATTCCTTCAGAACACCTCTCCCCACGGAGGCAGTGGGCTCACAGGAACGGAGCATCTAGCATTTAGGACTGCCTACTCTTCTCTTTTAGCTACCTGCTTCCCAACACAGCTCGGCCRTGCGAGGAAGGGARCGTGGTCACGGGCCTGCCATGGAGGGGATCCCACAGTCCCTGGGTGCTGTTCCCTARTCAGCCCAAAGAGGGGTTGATGCTGAGAACTCCAGGGGCAGGGGGTTTAAGTGTGGTTATGCCCAGAAAGGGGGAGAGCCAAAGTGTTTTCCAGTTGGGTGATTCTGCATGCAATAAACATAGCAAGTGAGTGTCTKTGGCTGTGTTGTCTCTGCAGGCTGTGGCTGAAGGCACAGCTGCTCCTCCCCCATGCCATCCCATGTCCTGCAGCCCAATCTACAGAGGGTTTGCAGACTCTTGCTCTCCCTGATCTCCTAGCACTGAAACCCCTAAAATGTCCTTCTGACTGTGAGTCCATATTTTAAAAGATTTTGTTATATTTATCATTGAAAACCAAGGGGACTTTGCTTCCCGGTCATTCGGACACCTCTGAAAGAAGGACTTGAATTCCAAGGGGGTGCAGTCCCACCCAACAGTACCAGAAAATCAGCACTTGCTGTTTCTTTAGGTGARCTARAAGTTACTTCTCTGTGTAACTTCCWCCACTCAGTCCTTCCTGAAGCAAGSCAGCCTCATATCCTAGATGCTCTTCCCTAGTATCTGCCYTATTGTGGAGCATCCCCTGRTGTTATGGGATGAGAAAAATTACGTTYTATTGACATCAGCTCTGCTTTCCCCTCTCTTTTAGCTGATGCTATTCAGGAACTCCAACCTACCCCCAATAAMCCCCCTCCTCTGCCCACCAGAGCAGCAGCACAGTCTCTGTTTCCATAAAGCCTAGCTGGAATTTGAAGTCTGGACACCAGGAAGAAACTGTTCCCACTCTGTCAGGCTCAGCACACCCAGTTCCCATTACCTTCCTGCTGGTAGCTCGTGCCCAGCATTTACAATCCGAAACTCCAGTTTTCCAGTCAGATCTGCCCAGGCTCTGTCCCAGGCTMTGTCCCAGGCTCTGCAGGGTCTCTGCCTGGTGGCTGCTGTTCGTGGCCATCTCAGCTGCCATGATCAATGCTGGATGATTTGTTGGCTCACAACAGGGAAAACCATTGCACACAGCATGGAGCATCCATTCCCAGCCTGCTTCCTCTCAGTAAAACACTGCTGGTCTGGACCAGCAGCAAGGGCTGGAGCTGGGCTGTCCTGGACCATGAGATAAACTCAGCCCACCAGGCCTTGAAGCACAGGAGCATGGCCAGGTGAGGATCCTGGCCCAGCACAACCCAGGCACCCTGGAGCAATGCAGTCCCCAGGAATCCTCGGGCCCCAGCTCTTCCAAGGTCTGGGAGCAGCTTTGCTGTGCCCTGGTTTTGCTCCCCTCGGCTTGCTGAAAGCAAGGAGGATCCATCAGCAATGGAGCTGTTACCTTTCCTGCAACCCAGCTCTGCCCAGCCTTCCTCACCTGACTCTGTGAGATGATTCATGGTTTTGGGGAATACTCTGACCACAAGACTTGGAGTTCTGGTGATCAGGCAGTCAGTTAATCACTTTGGACAACGTGCTCCCTAACTGCGTGGTGGGAGGGATTTACTGGGATTGGGTGAAGTTTTAAGAGATGATGAGAACGCTCATCAGCAGTTTTGTGTAGTCTGAAAAACACTCACTAAAAATCCTTTTGTTTGCTACCCAGTGCCCCTCCTCTGCACAAGTAGCTCGTGCCATGTCCTGATGTGTCCATAGGAAGCACCACTCAGCCACTGGGCTCTCCCCAGAGCCTGGCTGTCTGGCAGSATTGTGAGTGGCTCAGGAGGAGGCAGGCAGGACTTTTCCTCCCTTCCCTGGCACAGGGTGATGGTGCTGCACTGTGGCTTTCCCTGAGCAGTTATTTCAACACAGCTGCTGTTGGTTCCCTTTGCTGTCTGTGGAGTTGATAATAAATGTTTAAAATTAAGTCTGCTGCTTCATTTTATTTTGGCTAGGTGTGTTCGAGTGCTTTTGTTTATGTTTCTGGACTGGATGAATATCCTTGTTATTTATTCCTTACTGCAGATGTTTTAAAAACAAAATGAAAATGAAACTCTTCTGCAAACAGTTCGTCTGGTACAACACGAGCAATGTTTGCATAGAGCAAACAGCAGAGCATTGACTTTACCATGTGTATGCAAAGGCAGGGAAATTATTCCCACAGCAGAATTCATCCATGTCTCCATGGATTCAGCCACAAATGTGCACCTCCAAGCTGGCTGTCACCACACAGAGGCTGTGAGCTGCGGGAGCTGTCAGGTTGTGCTGAAACTGGTTTTTGGGATTGCAGTTACTAGGAGAGCGCACGTGTACACGTGCATGGAAAACAGGAGTGCAGAAGTTTGGCTTTCATGAATTAGATCTGTCTCTTGAGTATTTAAATAATTAGAACATARCTCTGAAGTACTGTGTGGCAACTTCTGATGGAAAGCAAGCCCACCCTAAGACATCACTGGTCTGCAGGACCATCATCCCCTTGTTCTGTCACTGAAATTCACCAAAAATGGGGTAAAATAAGACCCTTTAACACCAATGTAGCATTAAGAAGAGGCATCATTTATTACAGGGTAAGCTATAACTAGTGTGCACACCATTCACTACAAGGACATTGTTTATATACAGTCACTACATGCATATTCTAAGTATCAATTACTATAAAACCCTCCCCACGCTCCCAGGTTTGGATTTTTTTATAGCCTTGTTTTGGCTGTAGCTGCATTCCTAAACCAGATGTCTTAGGAATTCCATATTCCTTGCTGAGAAGGCAGCTCCTGCATACCCTGTTTCTTTGCTAAAACTACACACAGAGTAAAAATTAGATTAACCCTTTTGATATCAACTTCCCCCTTTAAAACATCTCAGATTCCTTAAGGCCATTTGATAAGTTCCAACTCAATTTCTATCTGCAGTCACCTGTATTGCCATAAGATTATGACTGATCTTATGAAAGATCACTTTTTGAACACAACCAATAGCAATGCTGATAATTATTACAACTACAATCACAATTATGATGGTTTCCAGCATTCCAGCTAGCCATCCTTGTAGGGACCATCCTCCTATTCCTTGAAGAATTTTATTGAACCAATTACTTTCAGAGGTCTTTTGGATAGCATTGCTATCCTTAGCAGTTTATTGCATCTTTTTGTCTTTGGAGATTTTCTGTTGCATTTGGGATGTGTACACAACAATGTTGTCTAACCAATTCTAAATACCCACAAATACTCCTCTTTTTGTTCTTTGGACAGCAATATACCTAAGGCCATTCTGTTTTGTAAGGTCAGAATCACCACTAACAGATTAAAAGGGATAATTCCCCAAGGAATAGGTTCCCCTGCTGAATCGGGGTTAGGGAGGCAGGCTGGAATGCTGGAGAGATTGTACATTTTACCAAACTCTTGGATTAAAGTCAATATTAACTTTTCTTCAACACCTCCACCCAAAGATAAAATAATGCCCATAGAGATTAGTCTATACATTTTGCTGCTTGTTTACAGATGTCTTCAACATTTGTAGCTGCAGGGGTCTGGTGTTTTCTGCTGCTCACTCTGAGTCAGGAGCTTGCTGAATTCAGGTGCAATGTATCCAGGAGTTCATTTCTTTCACTTTCACAGCTGGTCTTGTAGTCAACAGAACCAGAAAAGGTCCTTTCCACTGCTCCTGAAGTGGCTCAGGTGTCCAGGGCTGGAGGTGAGGTGATGCCCAGGCTGGAATGAGTGAACTGGGGTGTCAAGGGTAAGAGGCTCT
Organism: Malurus melanocephalus; assembly: GCF_030028575.1. Classification (NCBI taxonomy): domain Eukaryota; kingdom Metazoa; phylum Chordata; class Aves; order Passeriformes; family Maluridae; genus Malurus; species Malurus melanocephalus. The sequence continues at coordinate 565,119 of NW_026623613.1, forward strand.
GAGAGAAGATAAACCTTTTTAGTTCAATCAAAGATTTCCTTAATGAGATTAAATATTGTTCTATTACCTGATTCCCATTTATTTTCTCAGACCTAGGGGAAGTTACAGTAGAATACAATCTCCCAAACAACAACCATATGGATTCACCCTCAGGTTAGTTTGGGACTGTAATCTACCTTGTAACAAGGCTGGTGGTAACACCAGTGGCAATTTTAAGAAAGTTTCCTGACACACTTTGTCTCTAATTTGTCTCTTTAAAGTTTGATTCATTCACTCAACCTTTCTCTAGATTGTGGTCTCTGTGGAGTATGCAAATCTCAACTTGCACCTGACTGCTGACTAAGCTGCTTTAACACTTCAGATTTAAAATGGGGTCCCCTATCAGGTGACATCCCTATAGGAACTCCAAACCTGGGAATGATCTCTTTGAGGAGTACTTTGGTGACTTCACTGGCATTTTGGTGTGGCAGGAGAATCACAGAATCACAGAATCATTAGGGTTGGAAGAGACCTTCAAGATCTTTGAGTGCAACCCAAAGCTTGTGGCCACCCAGAAATGGTATCCACTAGTATCAGGAGATACCTGTATCCTTGTCACTGTGGTAGCTCAGAAAAACCAATTTGCCTGTAATGCCCATGAGTGTTTCCTCTTTTAGTGATCCCTGGAGGCAGTCTTTTTGAATTCAAAGGATTATTTTTCAGACATATCGGGCATTTTTCTGTAGCAGACCTGACAATTTTTGTCACATGGACACACTGAGTATCTGAGTCTGTGGACTTGTCATCATAGCATTGATTCCCCAGTGGGTTTGCTGGTGTTTCTCTTTTACAATTTGCAGCATCAGTTGTGGCAGGGCCATGATCTGGTTATTGGGACTTACCACCCACCCTCTTTATTCTGGGCTTTYAGGTAAGYRGCTAATTKTAAATCTGCTTGACTATATCCAGGGCTAACCTCTGGGAATGAAACAGTTTTCTCAGGTATTAATGCYAGGATGCCTTGTTGTGCAATCTCTCATGCAGATTTATCTGCAAGTCTGTTTCTTACATGAATTTGGGAATCCCCAAGCTGGTGTGCCCTGCAGTGTAGGGCAGCCTCTCCCTTGGGCAGTTGGACAGCATCGAGGAGGAACAATTCTTCTTGTGGACATTTATTCAGAGATCTCTGTGCTGTGAATAGACCTCTTTCCTCCTGTATGGCTCCATAGGCATGAACATGCTAAAAGCGTATTTTGAGTTAGTCGTTATGTTTACTCTTCTTCCTGCTGCCAATTCCAAGGCTCTTCATAGCACTATGAGTTTTTCCCTTTATGCTGAGGTATTTGTGGGCAGTGGTGCAGCTTTATTACCTTGACTGSCATGACTACTGCACAGTGAGCTCTTCATTTTCCATCTTGCACCAAACTTATTCCATCTGTAAAGAACTCCTAATCTTCAGTAGATGCATCTTGTGGCTCTGGTCAGCTTGCATGAACTTGCTCAATTGCCTACAAGCAATCATGGGTCAACTGCTCTTCTTGCATGTGGTATTCAGAATTTGGGCTGGATTTACTGCTGTGGTTACTTTCAATTCCTCCTCTTGCTCCACTAGAAGAGTCTGATATTTCAACACACAGCTCAGAGAAAGCCAGTGCCCCCCTTTTTGGCTTAATATGGTGATTACAGTGTGTGAAGTGTATACTGCTATCTGTTGTCCCAAAGTAAACTTCCTGGCCTCTTGGATGARGAGAGCAGTCWCTGTTAYAACTTGSAGGTGTCCAGGCCATCTCTGGCTGACCTTTGAAAAGGTTCCTTTGAAAAGCACTCCACAGGTCCCTTAAAGTCTCCAGCCTTCCGAGCCAGAACTCCAAGGGTAAGGTGCTGTTGTTCATGCATAGAAACCTCAAAGGGTTTTGCTAAGTCTGGAAGTCCTAAGGTGGGTGCAGACATCAAGGCCAACTTTAGGTTAGGAATGAGCACATGTTCACTCTCAGGAGTCCAAATCAAAGGTCCTTTTAGGGCCTCCTGTAAAAGCTCATGCACTTTGACCAAAAGTCCATAATTCAAAACCCACAACCTGAACCATCCAGCCATACCCAAGAAGRCTCTTGGATCTCAGCAGCTGCAGATTGGGGTACTTGGCAGATGACCTCTTTTCTGTCCATTCCAAATTTCCRCTGGGCTGGTATTATTTCAAGCCCTAGGTAGGTAACTTGCTGCMTCATGATTTGAACTTTTTCTTGAGATACTTTGTAGCCTCCTTGGCTTAGGAAATGTAGAAAACTGAGAGTAAATTCCACGCACTTTTCAGTTTCAGTTGTTAGTAAGATGTGGTCAGCATACAGCAGGACCAGTCCTTGGGGGTTGTCCTTTCAACAGGTCTCTAATTCTTTTGCCAGTGGTTCCCAAAAATTGTTGGACTATTTTTAAACCCTTTTGGTAACACAGTCCAGGTAAGATGAGTCTTCCAGCCAGTTTGAGGATTTTCCCATTCAAAGRCAAAAATGCCCTGACTTTGTTTATYGAGAGGTATGCAAAAAAAGGCATCCTTCAGATCTGTTACTGTAAGCCATTGATGATATTCCATAAGGGTATAGGGATTCCATAARGGTATAGGRTTTCGCTACAACAGGTTGTACAGGRCCTATGAAAAATCAATCAAATAGTTTATGATATCCACTATTTGATTGATTTCTCATAGGTCCTGTACCAACCTGCTCTTATTCATCCCAGTTTTTTTAACTGGCAAAACAGGAGTGTTATATTCTGACTCACATTATATCAATAATCCAAATTGCCTTAAATTTTCAATAAGCCTCTTGATTCCCCTTCTAGCTTCTAATTTAAAAGACATTGTTTCTGCCTTACCAGTTTTGGTCCACATTTTCGGGTAATGCTTACAGGCTGAACTTGTTGGGAATGGCCTGGAGTTCCACTGGCCCAAATCAAGGGTCTTTTACCGCATTTTCTATGGTTTCTGGTATTCCTCCAGAAYTGTCTGGTTCTGRTGTTCCCTGCAACATAAAAGTCCTTGCCTCGATGGCATTAGTCTCAGATACCAATAATTGCAATTCTCCATCTTTAAACACAGTCTCTGCCTCCAATTTACTTAATAGGTCTCTTCCTAAAAGAGKAACTGGACATTCAGSCRTATATAAAGACCRGTGTGTTATCCACTGTTTGCCAAATTTAAAGTTAAKGGGGTTAAAGAATGTTCGTTTTTCTGCTTTCCCTGATGCACCATCAACATTTACAGTTTCTTGGCTTAATTTCCCCAGATTTGTATTTAATACTGAATAAGCAGCCCCAGCGTCTATTAAAAAGTCAATTTTCCCTTTSCCCAGCTCTATTGTAACAGGGGTTTCGCTGGGGTTTTCACCCCCGGTTCCTGTTATTCTTGATGTAGGGGTAGCTCTGTTACCTTCGACTCTTTGAGGTTTTTGGGACATTCCCGTTTCCAGTGCCCGAGTTCTTTACAATACGCGCACTGATTCGGCTTCAACCCGCCCTGTGCAGAGCCGCCCTCCGCTCTGCGATTAAATAGTGCTCTCTGCAGGGCTGCACTCAGCATTGCATCCCTGCATCTTTCCCTTTTTTTCCTTTCCATCTCCCTTTTCTTTTCTCTCTCCTCCCTTTCCATTTCCCGTTTCTTTTTTCTCTCCTCCCATTCCATTTCCCGTTTCTTTTCTTTCTGCTCCCTCTCCTTTTCTCTCTCCCGGATTTTATTTTCTTCTTCTTCTCCCCTATTATTAAAAGCCATCCAGGACACTTGTAAGAGTTTTCCCAGGTCACGAGAGTCTGCCCCCTCCAACTTTTTTAACTTCTTTCTAATATCTGGTGCTGAGTTCCCTATGAAAATGGAAGCCAGCTGKACAGCTTCCTCTGGTTTTTCCGGATCAATATTAGTGTATCTCCTGGCAGTTGCCTTCARGCGTTCCACAAATGCAGTCGGTGTCTCATATGGTCCTTGTTTCACCTCATAAAGTTTAGACCAATTGACTGCCTTYGGCATTGCATGTCTAAAGCCAAATAATATCCATTGTTGATATTGTCCCAGAAAAACTCTCCCTTCCCTTGTGTTGGGGTCCCAGTGGGGGTCCTGGGAGGGAAAATACTCTTCCACCGTTCCTGGTAACATCCCTACYGTGCCTATCCTGTCCACCTCCTTCCTAGCAGTCCTGAGTACCATCTCTCTTTCTGCAGAGTCTAATAGAGTATCTAACAGAATTTGTATAAGCCCCCAGTCTGGGTTCTGAGTCTTGAGAATGGTTTCAAATACTCGAGATACTCTCTCTGGATCTTCTCTGTAGGGCCCTGCCAGTCTCATCCATGCCTCAAGATCGACTGGGGAGAAAGGTACCTTCACCACTATCAGGCTGCGAGATCCCGCCCCTGACCAGAGCGGAGCTATGGCCTCCTGTTTATCCCTCTCCTGCTTTCCCATCTCCTGCTTATCCCCCTCCTGCTTTCCCATCTCCTGCTTATCACCCTCCTGCTTTCTCACCTCCTGCTTATCCTCCTCCTGCTTTCCCACCTCCTGCTTATCCCCCTCTTGCTTTCTCACCTCCTGCTCGTCCTGGGTTTGCCCCACCACTGGATTTGAAATTAACTCTTGCCTCCCTCCCAACTGCTCACCCTCGTCTTGTGCTTCCCCCTTTTCAGGCACACTCAGACTCTCTATCCCTATATCTCCTGCATCCGGTGCCTCTATCGTTTCTACATYCTCTTCCTCCTCCTCCTCCTCCTCCTCCCATCGGTTACGGCATTTCAAACAGCGGTGCCCGATACTACAAGAGGAACAGCATCGCTTCAATCTCCTATCCTTGTCCCCTTCTTTTTCTAAAGCTAACCTGCGAGGGTAGGGGGGTAGGCACCCCCTTTGCAATTCCAGATGGTTTCTTAAAGAAAAGAACAGATCTACATAAGGTATTTCACTCCACTTCTCCTCTCTTCTACAAAACAGCCTCAGTTGTAACATAGTGTAATAATCTAAGGTGCCGTTCTCTGGCCACTTAGCCTGATTGTCCARTTTATACAGTGGCCACAAGTGGTTACAATATTGGATTAGTTTAGATTTAAGTAGCGAGTCCTCTGCTACCTTTTCCCAGTGGTCCAGCACGCATTTCAACGGAGAATTCGGGATATCATTTCCCAGTCTAGTTTTAGAACAGACCGCCCCCATAATCAATAATAACAGTATATAACAACGGCTGGAAAGCGAATACAACGATTACCTGGGGCAGGGAATCCCCGCGGAAGTTTCTGGGCTGTGTCAGGGTGGGAGGGGGTGACGTTGCCCAGGCACCTGGCACTGGAGTAGGCGAGAACCCGCCGGGCCGGGGTCGGGCTACTGTGCTGCGAGTCTGTTGGGTTTTTCTTTTCTCTTCCCCCTCTCGAGGCAAGATGATGGCGAGGGGAACGGCTGAGCTGCAACTGGGGAGCCCCCTCTGCCCGCTCTCTCCCCCTCGCACCGGGAATCCGGCGGCACTCACACGAGAGGGCGCTTCGCGTACACAAATGTGATTTCAGCCRCGCACGCAGAAAACAAATCAATAATCGATAGCAAACACCCACCGATTGTTTAGAAACCCCAAGAGACCGCTATGTTTCAACGCTCTTTCAGCAAACGAGCTTTATATCACAGGCGTCCCAGWGCTGATTTTGTGATCAACACAAAACCCACTCACGCGTACACTCGCAGAGACCAAAAAGAATTCAGATTATTTAAGCAAACTCCACAGCAAAAGGTGCTATAGAAATGTCTTGGCTCCGGTGTTATGAGCTTGATTTTCTTCTCCTCGGCCAGGTATAACACTGCTTTTATTTCCTGTTCTAGGGGAACCCCTCGGGAAACTCGAACCCCCTAGTCCTGGGGGACTGGAAGCCCCAGTAGGCCTGGGGCACACGAAGCCCCAGACGGTGAGCTTACCCAGGGACTTGAACCCTTTTGGGCCACTCGAACACTCTCACCAGTAACTCTCTGAGAGGATTTGTACCCCTTGTCAATAATCTAACACAAACAATTTAAATGATGCCTTTACTCACCCCAGGGATCTTGCCTCRAGCCCCTGACGGTCTGAAGCCGAGGTTCTCCCCAAGAACCCCTCAGTGATGGCTGGAGATCTGTCGACTGCGGATCCGCCGAGGCTYAGAGGCGAGATCCCATCTGGGTGGCCAGKRACTCAYSAAAAGTCACCAAARCCCAGGTAAAATAAAAYTCCTTAACRCCMATGTAGCATTAAGTAGAAGTTATCACAGGCYTGGTACACAGGAATAAGCTCCACCTGGCATGCACACCATTCACTACAAGTGTGCTGCTTATATACAGTCACCATGTGTATATTATAATTGTTCATTATCATAAAACCTTGCCCATGTTCCCAGTTTCATTTTTTCCATAGTCTTGTTTTGGCTGTAGCTGCATTTCTAAGGCAGATGTCTTCCCCTTATCTGCCTTCTGTCCTTGAAGAGAAAGCAGCTCCTGCATACCCTGTTTCTTTGCTAAAAGTACACAGACACAGTAGAAATTTGATTAACCCTTTTTGTATTAGTTCCACAACAGGATTGAGAGCACATCTCTGTACCTGCCAAGGATTTGGGCTGGAAAGAGTAAAAGAAAGAGTGCAAGAGATGAGGAAGGGAAAAATGCTTTGTGGAAATAAGGACCAACCAGGCTGTCCTGTGTCACAAGCCCAATTGGCTCTGCCAAAAAATAAACAGCAGGTTTCTGAACAAATAACAAGTATTTATTTTATTATGTACTGAAAGAAAAATAAATGAAGATGTCAAAACCACAGCAGGAGTCAGAGACAATCCCCCAAACATTTGAACAGCAAAAACATTTCCAAGAAAATAAAGCAAAGGAAACAGCATTATATCTGGAATGATGATGGAAAGCTGCTCCCCGTTTCCAGTCATATGCAGCAAGTGCTTTATCCTAACTGGATCTGCTTTATGCAAAATGGATCTTTTGGCTTCTTGGTCCCAGCTAAGGCACAAACTAAGACACCTGAGTGCTTTTCAGCTTGTAAAAGGGCAGGATGTCRGACTAAACAACTTGGTTAGTGCTGAGAAACCTGGCTGATAGCAGCAGCAAAGGGCTGAGAAGGCATGTGCCCCTCTTCCCCGGTGCTAACAACTGCCACCAACAGACCTGGGGATGCTCCAGTGCTGGAGACAGAAATCACTGTGTGTGACCTTAGCTCACTAAWGCAAGAACAAACCTCTGAGAGATGCTCTCTTCTCTACATTTCAGTGGTTTATGMCGATAAATTAGCCCTACCCTTTGGCACATGACCACAAAACAGCTCTCCTGGCTGTAACCCAAACTCCCCCAGCAACAGACTGAAAGTCTYTAAATGCCAAGAATGTTCCTTTTCAGGCTCCTTAGGAGAAGCAACACCCTGGGTTCCAGCCAGGCCCCTGCTGGATCTGCAGGTGCCCCAAACCAGATCTGCAGTGCTACCTGGAGATGCAAGAGCTTGAGGGGAGCTGAGTTCTCTCATCTGCAGTCTCTCCGCAGCACAGGGCGYTGTTCAGGGCTCTCAGAGTTTCTGCAGAGGAAGTACTGGTGGTTGAGGGCTGCTTTGGCTGAGATGCGCTTGCTGGGATCATACAGGAGCAATTGCTGCCAAGAGAAAAACCCAGCAAATTTAGGATTTTAAAAAATAAATGACTGATTGCACCTGCRTGCAGCTGGGCCCAGTTGCAGATGCTGATCCTGCCTTTTTCCTTSTCTGGGCTTCAGGAGTCACCCACAATTGAAGTTACTCTGAGGATGTTAAAGGAGTTTCTTGACTCCCACTGCAGTGGTTTCTAGAGGAACCTGCAGTGACAGACCTTCCTCAGAGTAGGCCTGAGCCCTATTCCATGATTCAGTGCTTCTGCAATGGCAGAAGTRAGCATTTGACCCAGATCAGCTAACACACTTCCAGGTAACTCAATCTCAAAAATCCCTTTTCCTAGCCCAGTTTGAAAAGGTTGTGTCTATCCCCAGGCCTTGTTTTGAGCCCTCACTCACTGCCAGTAAGTCTCTCCCATCTCGATCTAAGTTGGGAACAATGTCCTTCATCTCCTTCCTTGGCCACCGGGGAAAGCTGCCCTTGTAGTCTGGCAGCTGGGTCACACCAGGCCAGGTCACCTCGGTGGGAGTGCCCAGGGTGCGAAAGATCTGGAAGAGCTGATCGATCTCAGAGTCCCCTGGAAACAGGGCCTTCCTGGTCATCTRGGGGAAGAAAAGAAAAAGCCAATTGCCACTTTTCCATCGGTTGTGTGTCCTATTTCCCACTGCAAGCAACTCTCTGTCCCAGCAAGTACAAACAACTGCACAGAGCAGGGCAGTCACAATGCAGTAATTCTGCCAGGCAGTAGTTGGACACATCACAGGTGTCTGACTGTTTGTCTCCAGCTCTTCTCCATGGATCCATGCCTGGGGCTGTCCCTCATTCTGCCAATCCCTAACCTCTCTKTGTCTCCAGTTTCCTAACACCCACTCTTAGCTAGCTCCCTCCTGCCTCTCTGCAACTCGGGGACTTTAGAAATGAGGGGAAGTGCTATTATATTGCAGGAATAACCAGAGTTCTTCCAAGGGGCATATGAATCCCTAGGAGATACACTCTCTCATGCCACAAGAATTCTAGTTGTCTGCAGTTCACCAAGGGGACATCTGGAAGAGAGTAATTTCCTCCCAGGATCAAAATGCTGCAGCAATAATGCTGAAATTACTGCAAGGAGAGCATCATGTTCCCATGTACTTGGAACTGCAGACTTCTGCCAGGCCTCTGAGGGTGGTAGATKTCCTTTTGAGATAAGGACCAGCTAACCCTTGGGGTGGCCTCTCCATAAAGCACACCCCAGGACAGGGAGGGAACACAGTACCACAGATGTTCTGCATCACATCCCTCCTTCTCACTGCAGCTGCCTCCTCCAGCTCACAACAGATACCATTTGAACCCCTCCTACCATTTCTGCAAAGATGCAGCCAATGCTCCAGATATCCACAGGGGTTGAGTAATATCTGCATCCCAGCAGTATCTCAGGGGCTCGGTACCACAGAGTCACCACCTGGAAAGAAACCAACAACTAGGCTATGCYTGGTTTCCCTGAATGAAACCAGAGGTGTGGGATCTTCCCATCCCAGCTGTAATGCAGAGACTGTACAAATCAGAGCGAATTTGCTGAATTTACAGACACTTTARTGTCAGCAAGGCTGGGACTAACATAACCTTCTTTAAAAACACAGTCTGGATCAAATAAATGTATCCTGTGCAGCCAAGCTACAGTAGAGATAGCACACCTTGTGAGAACATGAGGAACCCCTTAGCTACGGGTGAGGTTAAGAGTACATTCCTGGGCATGGCTGTGCCTCTGTTGTGGATTAGTAACTTCTGTTGCTGTTGCTGTTCACCAACTATGGATGGTGTACCCCATTCAGGGAGCCCCAACACTACCTCATGAGTGTATGTGCGTAGGGGAACCCCGAAAGCTCTTGCCAGTCCAAARTCAGCCAGCTTGATTGCTCCTGCTTCGTTAATGAGCAAGTTCTGCGGCTTCAAGTCCCTGTGGATRACCCTGTGCGAGTGGCAGAAGCTCACGCCCTGCAGCAGTTGGAAAAGGTAGTTCTAAGGAGAGAAGAGATTTCAGATAAGGCCATGATGAGAACWCTTTGAGCTCTGGATCATGTGAACCAACACACTTTGCATCACTTATAGATCTGAACRGGAAGAAAGCCCTTGCTAGAGTGCAATATCAGGCTTATGGGCCACTACTCAGGGGTGCACACAAGCCACTCCCACCCCGTGGGGGGACAGAGAGATTCTAATCCAGGCACTGTCAGTCCCTTCCACCCATCCATTACTCCCTACAAYGACAATTAGCAATGGATCCCTCCTTTGTTCTGCAGCAAGAAGGGCTGGAGAGCCTGGAAACAGCTGGGAAATAAATGTTACTGAGCAATAGCCAGTAAGGTTTCCCAGCTGAAATGTTTGAGATCTGTGAGGCTGAGGAATAATTTCCAGGCCCAGTCTCAGGAGCTCTGAGCTGGCTCTGCCCAGCACTAGGCAGCAGGGACATATTCTCAGCTGCCCTGCCTGTTGGCACTCCTTCCACACTATACCTTGACCAAGCTCAAAGGAAGCTCTCCAGTTTGGCATGAATCCATGTACTTCTTCAGGTCCTGATTCAGATACTCAAACACTATATAGAGCTTCTTCTGGCTGTGTATGACGTCCAGGAGCCTGTAAAAGAAGTACAGACTCTCCCTTCAGTATCTCCTCCAAACCTCTGCAAATACCCAAACATGCCTCTTCCCACACATGCCTCTGCTCTGTTAGTCCTTYGGAGCAGAGAGAGACAGTTTAAAGGCAGAGTCTAGTATGGGACAGCAGCAGTGTGTGGCTGAATTGGCACACTCATGAGGTATTGCTGAAAACCAGGGAAGTGCAATGATTCCTGCATTTTCCTGTATATTATGCTCCTACCTGTGCAGCTGGGGAAGGACAGAAAGATCCCCTTGCTGTCTGCTCCCAGAGCAGGAGCTCATGGATGAGCTGGTGAGAAGGGTTCATCCAGGTCTTACCTGACTATGTTGGGGTGCTTCAGCTCCTTCAGCAGTGAGATTTCTCGGATGGCAGTGCTGGGGACACCCTCTGACTCCCTGTGGCAGAGACAGGCTGTACAGCACCCCATAACCCAGGGGGATCCCACAGCCCACTGGGGCCCTGTGTCCCCTCCTTTTTCCACTGTACAAAGGAGTGTTTGAGTCTGGGGTAGAGCAGTGCCTGCAGCAGGCTGGGGTGAGGCAAGGAGAAATGGAGTTGTGGGCATAGAGATGTAAGAGGTGACCTAAACATGCAAGCCTTGGGACAGAGCTTGTTTGGAAGCACCTAGGGGTGAATTTAGAGAAGCAATAATGTATTAAATACCCAGGTCTTTCACTCTGGAGGTGGGAGGAGATGAAAGCTCTTTGTCTCTCAGGCAGCCRCCTCCCCCATCCTGAGGGGCCATCATGGGGTGCAGGCCCAGCATGTTGGCTCCCAGTCCACACAGACACCCCTCACTGTGCCGACAGCCCAGGGCTGACCCAGGGGAACTGCAATAAGCTTTTACCTGCTCAGTCCCACCCTGGAGAGCCGGGGATGACCCTGCCAGACCCCACAGCACTGCCCGGAGGGAGATGCCACCCCACAACATGGCAGCTGATTCTCCCTGCCCTGCACCATGGACCCAGGGCCAAGTGGTGCCAACTCAGGCCTTAAACACTTGCACTCAAAGATTTTGATCTGCCAGCYCAGCAATGGGCTAAAGCCACAATGGGCTCAGCCACGTTTTAGGTCACCTGAAAGTTGGGGTCTTCCCATGGACCCACATAGCTGCTGTGTCCATGAAACATGGACCTCCAAAGCCCACCAGACAACATTCCCTTAAGCTCTGCCTTTCCTGGTGCCACAATACAGAAGATTATTTTAATTTTAGCCACATTTCTTTCCCTCATGTCAGGC